>NW_003298809.1:145887-175508 GCF_000151645.1 Tuber melanosporum | reverse complement strand
ATGCTTGCTGCATCACACAAGGGTCCTCAGTAAACTGGAGGCAGCAAATACGTAATGTGGTCCTTAGCATTAATACTCGATATGTCAAGGTTCAAGGATATACATCCACTGAGATTCTTCTTGGGTTTAATGCAGCTCTCACAAGAACCTTTACTGGAAGACTCAGTGAATGGGTAAAGACTACATTGTTGGAAAGTGGAGATATCCTGGAGTCAAGCAAAGAGAATATTGCTAGCTATCTTGGTCGACGGGAGAAGGCTGGTATTCTTATAGCAGAGAGGCTTGCAAAAACACAAGATAGTCTTCAACCAAGAAAAACAGTCAATTACCAAAAGCTCAAGGAGGGAAAATGTTGGTAATAGGTACCAGTAGCTCCTCATGGACATTGGGGTTGCACAGTAGGATTTGCCATACGCTAGGGAGCGAGGCTTGGCACACATGTATTTCTCTTAAGTAGCGGCGTCATAGCTAGGAAATACACAAGTCATTCTTTTACCACCACGTGCAGACTACAGGCTATGAGCCTCAGGACTTATGATTGACAGGACAAGTGTAAAAGCAATCGTCTACGGATTTAGGGTGGTTCTTTTCTGTCTTCCTCGTCATCTTTATTTTATTTTATCTTTTATCCTCTCTTTTCACGGTTTTTACATGGCAAGAGAGTATTCGGGTCCACTATTTAGATTAAAAATATCACTACTACTAGATACGCAGTTGGCCGGACATCCAACCTTTCCTCTTTTGGGGGACAACATCTTCGGCCCATGGCGGCAGCGCATGTCTGATCAGTTGAAAGCGCTGAATCTATGGTAGATTGTTTCTGGGCGGGAGGTCGCCCTAGACGGAACTGGTACGGACACAGTGGTGGTCACACCGCATAACAAATGGCTTCGGCGATGCTTTCGAATCACGGCGAAGATTCGCAATGCAATGGAACCTCACATTTATACCCAGTACACATTGGACACCTAAGACGAGAACCCAAAGGCACTCTGGGACAAGCTAGCAGAAGGCTACCACAGGGAGCTTGGTCTCGAGGTCTACTATTTGCGGAGGTCGCTGTTCGATTACACTCTAAAGATACACGGGACAGTAGCGAAATACGTCCACGAAATTGATAGGATTATCGAATGCCTACGTGAAGCCGCGGAAATCATCAAGGCACGTGAGAAGACATTCTACTTGCCTAATAGACTCCCTACATTCTGGTGTGAGTGGAGGGACCTACAGGCTAGAGTAGGGAAACCTGATCAACCCGATGAGGTTATTGCAGCTATCAAAGCCCCTGAGGCGAGCCTCAATCGTGACCGGGAGGCCACGAACAACACAGTTCTGGCTGTTGGCAGCAAGGGTTATAGGGGTGGAACTGGATCTGTATATGGAAGAAGCAAAAAGGTTGAACGCAGCCGTTCCCGGGGTAGGAGCAGGCGAGATATGAACAAGACCTTAACCTGCTATTACTGTCGGAAAAAGGGACACAAATGTAATGAGTGCAGGAAGATGAGGTCTGATCAGGCGAGTGGAGTAGAGCAGGATAAGGTGAACACACTCACCGAGTTGACGGTAGAGTCTATGTCGGGCACCGTGACCAGATTGATATTCACGACCTTCAGCTCCCTCACATTCCCCGCAAGCCAAGGTCCATGGCTGTTGGACAGTAGTTGCAGCACCCATGTCACCGGGATGAGGGAGTATTTTTCACGATACACCTTGATTGCGCCTGGAGAACACAAAATTTGAGTTACCAATAATGGGGAGATCGACGCCCTCGGGATGGATGAGATTATGCTCCATGTGCAAGACCCAAGAACCAAGTGTGACAAGAGCTTAGTGATTCTGGGTGTCCTATACGTACCGGAATGCGGGAAGAACAGTTTGCTGTCTGTCTTACAACTGCGCGGTTCAGGTTACATTGTTGATTTTCACCTGATGGGGGGAGCCTCTCTCCAGACAACGGACGGATTGGACGTCCCATTTGAGGAGGTCAATGCAATCTACATTCTACGAGGAAACTCGGCAGAAGACAAGGAATAAGCGACGGCTCTCAAGCAGAATACGGACTACTCTGAGAAAACTGGGGCTCGACAGGCAGCCCCCTGGCATTTTCATCTCGCGCACTTGGGACTTGATGCGGTGCGCAGACTTTCAATGGAAGACAACACTATACCACAACTACCGGTGGTGCCGCGTTGCGTGTGTACTGGATGCATCTACAGAAAGATGTTACGGAAACCTTTTCCATCGTTGCCAGCTAGCTCATGAGCATCCGGGGTACTTGAGATCGTTCACAGCAACATTACAGGACCGGTGAGTCCTAACCCGCTCGGGGGAGCGGTCTATCTTATTATGTTTACAGATGACTTCACATGGTTCAATGTTCGATACCTCATCAAACGAAAGTCTGACGCTTTGAAGTGCTTTAAGGATTTCAAGGCACTGGCGGAGAAGCATCACGGAATGCCGGTATGGAGACTACGTACTGATGGTAGGGGTGAATATACCTCCAACGAGTTCACCCATCTCCGGCAACAGGAAGGAATCGAGGGGCAGTGCACCACGCCTTATACACCACACTCAAACGGTGTGAGTGAGAGGGCCAACTGGACGATCATCAGAATGACACGAGCTCTTCTGCATGCAGTTAGCACACCCAAGCAGCTTTTAGGTGAGGCTATGATGACTGTGATCTACTTACGGAACCGGCTGCCCTCGAGGGCTCTTACATGCAGACAAATACCCTATGAGATGTGGTTTGGCAAGAAACCGTCTTACGACAATCTACGTATCTCGGGATGCATCGCATATGCTCAGGTCCCCAAGGAGAAACGCAAGAAGTTGGACCGGACAGCCCAGAAATGTATGTTTGTCTGGTACACTGGCACGGCACAGCAGTATCGACTCTACAATCCAAAGAAAGGGCAGATAATTCGCTCGCAAAATGTGCTTTTCGAGGAGGCCACGTCATATTACCCAGTCGAGACCAGCAACGAGACGCCCCAAGCACTGTTGTACGCCCCTATGGTGCAGCCATGTGAAGAGCATCTGGCATGGGGAGACAAGCTTGATGGAGAAGAACCTGACTTCGAGATGCCGGACCGCCACCAGTCTGAGTCTAATGAAGAGATAGAAGATGCAGAGGATACGGATGGGTCAGTGGATGAAGTTAGAGAGGAAGTGGTGCAAGTACAAGTACCCGGGCCGGAAGCAGGCAGGAAGGCTCCGAGGATGGTACGAGAGCTGGAGGGTGATGGGGATAGGAGCTTCTGGGACACGTGTAAGGGGAAGCTACCAGTGGTACATGATGGGAGACGAACAAGGAGTCATGGCACGAGTCAGGACCTCGGACACTCAGCCAACGCCATGATCGAGACAGTCTACATGGTCGAGATGGGTCCGGCGAGCTACAAGGCGGGGATGGAGACTACGGAGGCGGAACAGTGGCAAGCTGCAGTTGACTCCGAATGCGCATCAATAACGAAAAACAAAGTACTGAAATTCATGGATGGTGTTCCAGACGGGAAACACACAATCCCGACAAAGCTGATACTCCAAAGTAAGCTCAATCTACTGGGAGAAACAGCCAGATACAAAGCAAGACTGGTCGTACAGGGATTTCGGCAAATAGAGGGTCTAGATTTTACAGAGACCTTTGCGCCTGTAGTGAGTCTTGCTAGTGTGCAGATCGTACTGGCTGTCGCAGGGGCATGTGGATTCGCGTTACATCAGATGGATGTGGTAATAGCCTTCCTAGGTAGTAAATTGGAGAAGAAAGTATAGGTAAAACTCATGTACGGGGTTCTTGAGGGACCACAGCTGGCACGTCTCAACCGCAGCCTCCATGGCCTGAAGCAGTCACCACGATGATGGTACTCTACGATGGATACATTTCTGGTTACGAAACTTAGATTCCGGCGTGGACAGTTCAACTGTTGCATCTACACACAGACAAATGGAACAATGCTCGCCCTCTACGTAGACGACCTGCTGATCGCAGGGGAGCCTACAACAGTCCTTGACGTTCGCAATCGGTTGAAGGCCGAGTTCGAGATGGTGGACCTGGGTGAGGTCGCTCACTTCCTCAGAATGGTCATATCAAGGGACATGAAGGAGAACACAGTCTACATCATGCAGGAGGGATATATCGAGCACACTCTGGGGAGGTTCGGGATGCGTACTTGCAAGCCGGTGGGAGTACTGATGGAAAGAGACAAACCAAAGGCAGGCACCGGGGACGATGAACGATGTGAGAAGGCACTCTATCAGCAACTGATCAGAAGTTTAGCCTGGATAGCGATGGGCACACGTCCAGATATCGCGTTCGCTGTTTCTTACCTTGGGTGGTTTAGCGTAGATTCTACGGCCCACTACTGGGCGTGCGCGAAAAGGGCTTTAAATTACCTGGCAGGCACCAGACGTCTCCGGCTTAGTCTGGGGGGAGTGGAGTTGACTTAGTTGATGCTTCATGGCTT
Source organism: Tuber melanosporum (assembly GCF_000151645.1). Classification (NCBI taxonomy): domain Eukaryota; kingdom Fungi; phylum Ascomycota; class Pezizomycetes; order Pezizales; family Tuberaceae; genus Tuber; species Tuber melanosporum. The sequence continues at coordinate 171,039 of NW_003298809.1, read as the reverse complement.
TGTGGATTCAGACTTCGCCGGGGATACAAGTTCCTTGAAATCGAGTACCAGATATACACTTCTACTTGGTTCAGCAGTCATTCGGTGGCATTCGAGACGACAGTCTATTACAGCTACAAGTACAGCAGATGCAGAATTCATTGTATCGGCTTCAGCAATTCAGGAACTGCTATGGTTTCGCGAACATGTGAAAGAAGTCACCCAATTAACCATTGCAACGAGCGTACTCTACAAGGATAACCAGGCATCCTTATCTACGTTTAAAGACACCACTTATAAACCTCACTCTAAACATATTGGCGTTCGGGTCTGTTGGATTAGGGAGGTCATAGAAGATGGAAAGGAGGTGTGTAACGTGTTCGCAAGGCGCTAATCACGTTTACGGTAAAAGGTACGATAGTTGGCAGGTGGCCTGCTCTTCCAGAGAGGAGGCGAGAGCTGATAACTAAAGGAGGCTTCGAGGGCGTACTGAGGAACAAAGAAGTAACCGTTCAACCAAGTATATTAAAATACTGTCTGTCGAAGTCTGCCTTTTCTATCGTAGAAACAGGCGGTCTTTAAATACACAAATCTGTTCATGTCTAGCATGAACGAAACTGATCAAGCGTATCAATTGATACTCTTTGGTAAAACTCTTTAAGTATCAAAGCGATACTTAAAACAAAACATAAAACAAAACCAAGTATCAAACGATACTTAAAACAAACCAAGTATCAAAGCAATACTTAAAACAAAACATAAAACAAAACCAAGTATCAAACGATACTTAAAACAAACCAAGTATCAAAGCGATACTTAAAACAAAACATAAAACAAAACCAAGTATCAAACGATACTTAAAACAAACCAAGTATCAAAGCGATAGTTAAAACAAAACATAAAACAAAACCAAGTATCAAACGATACTTAAAACAAACCAAGTATCAAAGCGATACTTAAAACAAAACATAAAACAAAACCAATAACCAAGTACCCGTACCGGTTACAAGGTGGTCATGGAATACTGTGGGACGGATGATATATTGGCGGACGGTTTGACAAACCCCTTGGTGGTGACCGGGCACGCAATGTTTGTTAAGCTATGTGGTTTGCGTTGATTATGGGTAGTATATAAGGTACGAGATAGTATAAAAATGGGGTTATTTGGTATATTTTATTTTACTGTACTTAGTTCTAGAGTCTTCATGAGATAGCACCGGTAGGGGGAGTGTTGGCACTAGGTACCAGTAGATACTCATGGGCGTTGGGGTTGCGCAGTAGGATTTGGCATAGGCTAGGGAGCGAGGCTTGGTACACATGTATTTCTCTTAAGTAGCGGCGTCGTAGCTAGGAAATACACAAGTCATACTTTTACCACCACACGTACACTACAGAGAGATGGATCTATTTTGTGACTTTGCACATGCAAAGGATAAAGGACGAAAGCTAGATCCCTGATGGTTAACTCCACATATCGTGGAGCAAATATCAAAGTCTGGTGTTTCTGCCTAAAGATGACAGCTTCACGATCCTCCTAGTCTTATGAAACGCTATTACTTCGATGACTTGTGGCTTTACGTCCCACACACTAATGACTACTCAAGTGCGACTATCAGTGAAGCTGGGAGCAGAGGTGTAGTCTACGAGTGTGAGGCTATGGGGCAGTGAATGGTATATGGCAAGCAGGGCAGAGGAGTTTTGACTTGTCAGACTTGGGTTGATAGAGGCGGTGAATGGCTATTAGGCAGATGTTGCGATAGAAACATCGGGTCAATGTTATTGCAAATGGGGTACATCTGTGGGGTGATGAACTAGTCTAGCTTTTATTAGTCTAATTTGTTATTTTTATTTTATATACTCAAGTGAAGCCTAGGACTAGCTAGTTACATAGTGAGGTGGGAAGGGAATACTAATGACTGGCTTGGATTGTGGGGATAGGTGAATGGGAACGAGAGGCAATGAAGCCGTAAACAGCGTGCATAGACAACTCCGCTTTCTTATATGTGATCGATAGTTTTTCTTCATCGTTATTTTTGTTTCCATTATCGTCATCGAATTTTGTAACGATACATATTGTGCGAGCAGCCATTACCCACATCGATATTGGTTCTTTCCTGATTGTGATATCATTTTGATTTCTCTCCTTGTCGTTGTTTCCTTTTTTTGCTACTATCTCTATCCAGAGATTATCGTATTACTTGACGAAAATCATCGTTTCAGTACCAGTCTTTTTCACCTTTTGCCTCCCACAATCAATGCTTAACCTGGCTCAATTGACCTTTCACGCTTAAGTTCTGCCTCAAATGCCGTTAGAAGAGCTTGTTGATTCAGGTATCCATTATTGGTAGTTGTTAAGGGCAGGACTAACTTAGTGACCATTATCCATGTATTCCATTCCACAGTCTTAGGAAAACTATTAAACACATGAAAAATCATCTAGGCTTATGTGGATGACTGTCGACAGATGGTAAGCTTATCATGAAGTTTCTTAATTTTATTAAGAAATGACAAAACGGATCCACAGTCCTCTAAACAACATTCGTAGAGTTCCATCTGAAGGTAGTTGGCATCATAGATAGTTAATGTTTTGTAAATTTGGCAAACATGATTCCAGATCGTACTAGGTGTCTCCCAGGTTATTCAATAGTAGTTCACAGAAATGGCATCCATCATGGCAAGGCGCAGGATTCCAATAGCCTTCTCAATCCATCGTGGTTGTGCAAGATAAAGCTCTTGAAACTTGGTGTAATTCTCATCCTCAGGCTTTGGAATTCGTAAGATCTCTTCCATCCCCGCTGTCAGGTCCCAAAGACCTTCATGAAGAAGACAATCTGTCATCCTCAAGGACCAAATCCAATGATTTGACATATCTAGTTTGTCCATAACCATTCCATGCATGCCCAATGATGAACCAGTCTGTTCACTTATTGCGACTAAATAAAGATCTTCTCACTGTTGAAAACAATCAATTCAACACGAAAGAGAGTCTGAGGGAGGGGGGATGAGGCTTCAAATCGATGAATCTGCTTGATTGGCATCCTCCAACGGGTCCTAACCTGAAGGTGTAAAATGAGGAGCACACAGTTTCACAACAGAACCATGAGATGAGCTGGGTGGTAAGTCATGAGAATAATGTAAAATCGTATTCAGGAGTGTATGAAGAGGTGGCTTAATCTCGGAAAAGTGTAATATTTGTGAGTGGAGATCTCCCTCTATATATACAACTTTGTAGGTGTGCCTAGTTATATATCATACTAATACTATAGGACAACTTCCAACCAGTAGTCCCAAATTCTACTACAGACAATCATCTTCTCTTACTCCAAGAATACAAACAACAAACTACTGATGGGATTATTATACTATCAGATGCTACAATACTCATCCAGCTGCCTCAGCTGCTCAGAGAGATCAACTATCTGAGAGCTACAGGACCACCTATATCTGATCTCATCATGCAGCTACTGGGTTTAGCAGCACTGACAGTACCTCATCTCCCAACAATTTGTAGCTGAGTAGTGCCTGTGGCCGTAGCGAGGAACCATATAGAGGATAGTACCAGTGCCTGAAAGTACAAGTAACCACTACACCATCTACCCTAGCCAAACTAACATCTAACCAAGTAGGAAAACAGTCAGGCAGGACCATCCAGAGACAGCCCCATAGGTCCTGCAAGAGGTGCAAACCAAACAACACGTAAGAGGTACATCTAAATGATGTGACAGAAAGGGGTGGCTAACATAACAGAAGTAGAAAAACAGAAGATAAGCCTGACTTATAATAGATGAGACTGCCAACTACAATCCACAACCGGACTATCCTAACTTGCAGATAATATGAATGTCTAATAGCCAATCATCCTACACCACTCTGTGTCACCACAAAAGCTGTGCTAGAGGGTAAATGATTTCAGAGTCAAAGCTAGCCCCACTGAGGTGAGGAGGAAACACCTGACTAAACCAGAGTAAATGCTACAAAGACAAAAGTCGAGAGACAATAGCGATAAATGATAGCATCTGACTTTGATAGTAGAAATGAACTGTAATGAGGAGAGGCCGGGTAAGTACTGCCCTGCTTACTTGAGGAATGATGTGGTCGGTAGAACAAGTTGAAAAAGTGGAATGGTCACTAAGTAAACCTATGGGTGTTTTGTATTGTGAGAACTAAGGACTGTATTAAAACCCAATCAATATGAGCTGACACAAAAAACAACAAGAGTAATTCTCCTAAACAATATATTTAAATCCACTCAATCAAACATGAAACCTGCAAGTAGGTGATAGACAGGGGGCTGAAGAGGTTTTATTGTAATTGGCTAATAAGTGACTGCAATGGATTGCTTAAAGTGCTAGTATGGTGGTGATAATAACGAGCTGACAACAAAATAATGCAAAAAGATAAACAAGCTCAGAACTACATGACAACCCTCAAAATCACGATACTGGACGAACTCAAATAACAGCCTAGCTGTAACGATCCCACCATGGATAGTTAGTCCTTGGCAATGGGAAATGGTACTTCTCTTCTTCTTCTTTCTTCATCTTACGATAGCACTAGGCCTCTGCCTACGTTACTGATAGTACAAGACCTTTGTCTTCTATCGGAAATGCCTATCGTAAGATTTCTCTAAGTCTTCTGCATGAAGAGTTCTTCTTGGCGTAACGATATCATTGTAATAAAGATAAAGATCTTAAAAGTGTTTTAGATTCGTTAAAGTAATAAGTTGGAAAAGTACTTAGAACAAAGTGTGAAGAACCTATCCTCCTCGGCCGTATCGGCCTTCTTATATAGTGTTCTTTCCGCCCATAGTCATGTGACCCAAAGTGGTCACATGTGCAAAACCAAATCATAACAAACTAGTCATGTGACCAAAGTGGTCACATACTTAAAACCCCTGACCTCATAGTGAGGTCATGTGCAAAACTCATAAACCAATCAAAATACAATAAACAAGTCATATGACTCAACTGAGTCATATGTATGAAACCCTTGACCTCATAATGAGGTGATGTGCAAAACATAAATCATATGAACAAGGCCTACCCGCAAGGCACACTCGCAAGGCATACTTGCCAGGCCCACTCCCATGACTCATAGTTGACCCATGTACGAAAGCATCACAAATCCCACACATAACAAATCATAAGACTCAAATGAGTCATATGTGTGAAACAATAATATACCTGTGACTCATAACCATGTGTCACATGAAAACCCTTTCCTCACCAAGCCATATTCGTGACACTAGCATTAAAGATCATCGTAGGAGTAAAGGCTTACAACCGAGGTGGAGTGAAGGTAAGTCTACGTGAAGTACTTGGAATAAAGCATGACGATCCTATCCTGGTCAGCCGTACTGGCCTCTGTATATATTGCTCATCTCGCTAACTCTAACCCTGATAATCTATAATTATGAGCCTTGTGAAATCCTGTTAACTAAGTCATATGACTATGGTGAGTCATATGTGCACACCTGTAACTCATAATTGGGTCAGGTACGAAACATAACAAATCATAACATAAACAAGTCAAATGACTATAGTGAGTCATATGCATAAAACCCGTGACTAGTCTTGAGTCATGTGCAAAGAATAATAAATTATAATATAAACAATGCATATATCTCGACTGAGTCATATGGACAAAACCCAGAACTCATAATCTAGTCTTCTTTAAAACAAAAATAAATCATATGACTCGAATGTGTTATATGTACAAAACTCAGCACTAATAATCAAGTCATGTGCGAAATATAATAAATCTTAATATAAATAAATTATATGACTCGAGTGAGTCATACGCGCAAAACTCAAAACTTCTAATTGATTTATATGCAAAGCATAACAAATCATAAATAAATCATATGACGTGTGTAAGTTATATGCATAAAACCCAGAACTCATAATTGAGTCATATGCGAAATATAATAAATCGTAACATAAACAAATCATTAGACTTGTGTGAGTCATATGTGTCAAATCTCTGATTCATAATTGAGTCATGTTTGAATCATAACAAATCACAATATAAACAAATCATATGACTCCAGTGAATCATATGCGCAAAACTCAGAACTCATAATCCAGTCATATGTAAAACATAATAAATTCCAAACAAATCATCTGACTTGAGTAAGTCATATGTACGAAACCCAGAACTCCTAATCGAGTTATGTGCCAAATATAACCTATCATAATATAAACAAATTATATGATTCCAATAAGTCATAGGCGTGAGACACGTGACTCATACTTGCGTCATGTACGAAATCCTGTCACATCCATGACAGCTAGTTGATCATGTCGTTTTTATGACGAAATTACAAAACAAGTCTTTATATCCTGTGCTGTAGTGTCTTTATGAGATAACTCCCAATGAAAAGAATGGATCCAGAGAAGGAGTAAATATGAAAATTAAATACAAAAGATTATTGGAGGTCTCTTAGAGAATCATGGAAGGAAGAATTCAAGAAAAGAGGAGTACAGAATCAGAGCAAACATCCAGCAACAAAGAGCCGGAAGAATGCGCCACCCAACCACTACCACCAATCAACCCATGTGACGGTAATACTACACCTCCAACGTACGATCAAGATATGATTATTGCATGACTACCGTCAGCAGTACATAAGCTTGCTTATCCAGACCAAGCAGTTGTGGGAACCAATGCAAGAAGGTCAGTCAGACTGCTACCTGGTCACCCTACATGAGAAATGTTCCATCCGGTAGCAGGACAGGCACTCCTCGCAGTTACAGAGGTGCCTACTACATTGCAAGAAGCACTTGCTAGTAGGGATGCTGCTGCAAGGAAGTGGGCTTGGGAAAGTGAGTTAGAATCTCTGAGGAAGAATAGCACCTTGGCGGTGGAAAGGGCACTACCAGATAGAAACATTGTGGGCTGTCAATGGCCATTTAGAAGCAAAGAGGATGGACGTTTTAAGGTACACCTTGTGGCCAAAAGATACTTGTAGGAGCCGGGGATCGACTTCCAGGAAACGTTTGCTCCCGTCACAAAGTTCACCACTCTATGCGTTCTCCTTGCCTTGGTAGTAGAAAATGATTGGGAATTGCATAGCATGGCCGTCAAGACAGCATTCTTGAATGGGGTGCTTGAGGATGAAATATATAGGGAATATCTGGAGGGGGTTACAGAAGAGGGGGAACCAGGTATGACTTGCAAGCTAGTTAAGGCAATCTATGGACTACGACAATCTCCGCGTGCTTGGTACAAGAAAATTCATGACTTCTTCACTGAGTACGAACATATCCGCAGTACTCAACCGCAGTACTCAAGATTACAGTTTATATATCAACTACAAATGGAAGCTACTGGTGTTAATCTATGTTGATGATCTGGTCCTAGCTGCAGCAAGAGTAATGGATATTACTTGGATCAAAGCCGCTTTGACGAAAGCCTTCGAAATGACCGACTTAGGTATACTACAAACCTTCCTTGGACTCGAGATCTCTCGGAAGCGAGGTCACCGGATACTTACCCTTCATCAAAGAAAGTATATCACCAAGATCCTTCACCACCGTAGCATGCAAGATGCGCACCCCAACTGGACACCACTCGATCCTGGTACACTATTGGGTTCCAATATACGACTCCTAATTGGCAAAGACAAAACCGAAAGCAAGCATGTAAGTCTGGAGCTTTACCGGTCTGCTGTTGGATCACTGATGTATGCCATGCTCGGCACCTGACCGGACACTGCATACTCTGTGGGTTTGATTAGTCAGTTTAACGGTCAACCTCTTTGGGAACACTGGATGGCAGTCAAAAGAATTTTTCGATACCTCGCTGCGACCAACAATCAACAAATACAGTACGGTACTAGTAACTCCAGTGGAGGATATTCGGATGCCGACTGGGGATCTGAATAGGATCTCAAGTCTGTCGGAGGATTTGTTATTCTCTTAAACGGTGGTGCAATATCTTGGACGAGCAGGAAGCAAACAACCGTTGCTTTGTCCACAACGGAGGCAGAGTACATGCTGATGACACAGGCAGCTAAGGAAATTGTTTGGCTCCGGGTACTATTGGAAGAGTTGGGAGCACTTAGTCACATTCACCAGATATCGTAACTTTACGGAGACAACCAGGAAGCTCTCGCATTAGCTCACAACCCGAACATCATGCACGAACGAAGCATATCGACATTCAGTACCACTTTATCCGAGAACTGGTTTGGGTAGAAAGGATATACCTACTATACTGTCCAAGTAGTGAGATGATCGTGGATATTATGACCAAATCACTACCGCGAGTTACACATGAGCAACATACCCAGGCGATGGGGATTAGGAAGCAAGATAGTTATGGAAGTCGTCGTAAGGGGGCATGTTGAGAATCACGAAGCTCCAATTCTCCAAAGTTATCGGAGTAGGTTACAAGTGACTAAGTGTAGCTAGGAAAAAAAAGGAAAGAAAACGCCCAGAGAAAGAAAGAAACAGATAAGGAAAAGCGTGGCCAGGATCTCGTCCGCTGCGGGCAGAGTTCCACTGAGGGAGGCGTTGCTGGGGTTGTCGCTGCCCTTGCCGGGGGAGATCGTTACAGCCGATGTGTCCCCCATCTGGCAATGCGGGTGCAGGGGTCCTTCGTAGGGAGGGCGGGCGGGCAATAAAGAACGCGAATAATAAAGAACCAAAGCTGTAGGAAGGATGGTGAATTGAGGGATTTGAGGAGACGCAGAACGGGTTCCTGTGACGGTGGTTCGTGGGACCGGGCGTCATTGAGCTATGACCCCGCGCTGGTCGAGCAATCGGCAATACCTTTCTCCGCCACCCTCTGAGACAGCCAAGTTTCCCGCTGGGCCATGGTTCCGTGAGCTTTGCCCAATTGGCCTTAGGTTGTACCAACCTGTCTTTCCATGGCTTGAAAGCTGAAGCAAGAGTTGTTTAGCAATGGTTTGGATATGCAATGGTGGGACAAGCTAAGGAATGGGTTAGCGTGTGAGTGAGGATGTGTGAGAACTAGCGATTAGTGAAAGGAGAAGTGTTCGGAAGGTTTCAGGAGTTAGTACTAGGGATATCGGAAGTAACAGGTTACGCTCCGGAGGTCTAGAGGACAACCAGGTGTCGCACTATAAGAGTTAGGAAACCGGAGAAGAAGCACGAAGGTATCAGGACTGTCTGGAACAGCTATGGCTTAGGGGAAATGTTTCCAGCAATGTTTGAAGGAATGAGTAAAGGGGACGGTGTGGCATCAAGACGGAAATGTGGTATGGAATTCTGCGAGGTTGACGGACAAGATAGATGTTTGCAAAGGAACAGCTTGTGTGTATATAGGACACCTCCGGCAACATAGATAGAACAAGGACCGCAGACACTCTCTACCGAACATAGCCTATTTTATTACTACTAACATAGCCTCCCTACCTTCCATCTAAATTATCCAGAAGAACAGGGGAGAAAGACGAAGAAAATGGCGTTCGATTGATAATTCATGATTTTTACTATTATTCAATAAGCCACCCACCCCGGCAGCCAATGTATTCGTAAGAACAAAGAAATTTAAATACGTGCACAAAGTCTTGAGAATAGAACAAGTTAACGGATCCGGAGCTTTCATAATTTCTCCTGCTTCTGTCCATAGAGGAGGCAGGAACAACACACTCTTGAGAGAGTGCTGAGGGTGCTACAAATTATAGATGTTTTCACCGCTTAGTATAATAGATCCTTTACAGATCAAATATCTAACTTACCAGCCATTGTATAAGCCACGACTGAAGACAGAAAACGAAAAGCTATGTCTAACGCCTCCTATCATACTACAGTACTCTTATGAGTGCTTGTACGATATTCTCTCTGCCTTTAGCAACTGAACGAGTGGAGGAGTTATTGACTATCTAACTACCGTATGATATTAGGTTGTGCTCTGCATCCCATCGTATTACGATATACAATGCCTTTCTAGGAAATATTATGCCCCATTAGGCACGCAAGTGTAAGAAAACACAGTATTCTCGAAAACGGTAATCAAAGCCATCATAGCTAGCTCTGGGGCCGAGGTTAAGGTGCTAGCATACCACAGAGCAACCTCTCGCCCGCCGTGGCTGCCAGTGGAGAAGAAGGCAGTAGGAGCACTCATGATTGCGATGTAGGGACAGCTGACAGGCTGCGAGATGAAGATGTTCGGGAAGGTAGCATTTTAAAACGGCACTGTGTTTCCTCTCCATAATTATCAGTGCTCCTGCTAAGTTCCTCTTTAGCTGGAATGGGTAGAGGGGAGCCTTCCTGAACAGTCCTGGTATGATTTTTGTTTTCGCTTGGGAACCAACCGCATTTAGGTATTAGGGAATACACTGTTTTCAAAAGTATTATGTCATACTCAGTATCTTCTTTATAGGCAATTTCAAACAGGGCCTCGGTAGTCGCTAACCCCGATCCCTTTCGTCAAAGAGCACAAAAGAATCGAAATCAACATAGCTGCTGCCTTCCAACTTACAGACCACGTAGGGAACAAAAATCCCATACAGGACCTATGGGTCGAGCCATAATCAAAATCGTGCCATCGTAACCTATTTTATTTACAACAAAAATGTCGTAAAAGTCGGAAAACATGTCATTTTGCTAGTGCGCCAAACAAGGCATTAATGTTTTATTTTCAAATAGCTCGCTTTTGGTATACTGGCATAGAAATATGCTGTTTTGAAAGAATATCACGCGTGACCTTCATCGGTATGTGTCTAACAGGACCTAAACTTCTCATTGAGAGAAAAAGGTCAAGCTCATTCTAAAAATTCCCGAGCTTACATGCATGCGAGATATGCAATACCGGCTGGAACCCAGCGCTAGTAGCCAATCTGGGGGGGGGGGTGAATAACAAAATAAGTGAGTTAAAGATCCCATACCTGGATATGCATAAAAAGCAAAAGTGCTCCAATGAACTAAATTAATTTTGTGGAGAGAACAGAAAAGAACAAAAAAAAACGCGAAGAGCAAGAAAACTCCGTTGACAAGTGAGCAATGATGCAACTGATCATACTACTCATACAATCAAAGTTCGGCATTCCGATCCAAATCCCAATATCCCCAAAACACCCCCGGACGTTGACATTCCCAGACCGTCAGATGTTGCGAAGGTGCTCTGGTGGTCGATATAAAGGCTGATGTGGTTGCGGTTTGGCTTGTAGTCATGACGGCGCTTGTGGTTGGTGGGCTTGGATCGAGGCAGTTGCCGAACCACCCGTAATGAGTGCATGGCATTATAGGCTTTGTTTTCGCAAATGTGGTGGGTGTCGTGACTGGAGCTGTTGTGGTGGTTGTGTCGAGACAGCCCCACGTTCCGCGTGTTTTGCAAGTGCTGGTGGAAGTGGTCTTCGGCACACTCGTGGTCGTGGTAGTTGTTGTCATATTCCCGTCGTTGAATTTCCAACGGAGACAGTCCTCACAATGATCATCAAAGATGCATTGAGGGACGTCATCATACTTCTCAATGATATCTTTAATCACGGTTTGGATTTGTGATACCCAAGACCCATCCTCGAACCGTGGTCAGTGACGACATCGTACACACACTCGAATCCACCATGGTATCGAGTCTCCAAAGCATACCCAGCGATCGAGCATCCAGCCATCGGCCCGTTACACGCTCCCATGTATATCGGATCCGCGGAATTCCCAAAGTGAAAAACAGCCACACCATTGGCATGCCGTGCGCTATCCTTCGGGGGCTTCGGCAACCCGATTCGTTTAGCCGGTAAGGCTTCGCCAACCGCCTCAAATGTAACCACCGGAAGTCCATATGTCTGACCGAGCAGTGAAGAAACGGATCCACCAAGTGAGTGACCGACAAGCCAGATATTAGCATCGGGGTACATTGTCGTCACATTTGTGTACAGATTCAGGGCTGCCCGATAGTAACGATTCTCGGCTAGGATGGAATCCTTAAGGCATACGGAATCGCACGTATATGCCGTTCCGGAAAAACAATCGCAAACAGTTTTTCACCAGTACGAAACCCTGGCGCAGCAGCACGAGAAAAAAAGGTTGTCGTTTATCTTGTCATTTGTGGTCGTTTCCGCCCCATCAAAAACAGCGGGGGATGTGCCCTTAAGCCCAATGATAACCGTGGTGTTGGCTTCATCCGCAAATATGTGTCCACGGAGCCCGTCCCCTTCCCACCCAAAATTACTTGTCGCATTATAAGGTTGCCCGATATCTAGCCAATCCTCCGTGCCCTCGGCCTCAATATACGCATCCGCTGCAATGTGAGCAAAATTCAACACTGTTGTTTTGTCTGTAATGTTGGGCATCGGAATGATTTCAGTAGTCCAGTCATCATCGGAGAATGTTCTGGGGTGGTGGGCTCGGTGGGCGTAAAGCATATCCTCAATCGTTTCTTTAGACCGGTCCACCAAACGTGAGATCGGCCGAGTTCTAGAAGACAGGCGATGACGAGGGCGGGGCCGGAGTTGCGGATCATTCTCGGTGGCAACCAGAGTGTCCGGATGGATGTCTAACCGTCGAAACTGGTAAGGATAGCTATAATAGATCAGTAAAACCGAACCCACACTTCCGAAGTGAGCATTTCTCACCGATCGGCTGCATGGTGAAGCACATGGCGTAAAGACTACAAGTATAAGTTTGTGAGTCAGAGATCCGGTGTTTCCAGGAGGCAAGGACACCTACAAACACAATATCAGACCGTACCTCTCCCACTCCAGGCCCTATGGGAGCTCCATCACCCACCAATACCGGTCCAGGTCTTAACACACCGCCAGGTTGTGTAGGTGCTGCGACGGCTGCCGCCCCGGGGAGAGAAACTGGGATAGCCGCTACGGTGGATAAGGACGAAAATGCGAGAAGCGATAACAATAATCTTGCTGTTTTATGGGCTGCATCGGGACACGGCCCTACAGGCTTGGGAGAAGCGGCCGTCGTGCAGACGGCAGTGAAAGTAGTGGACAACTTGGCAAACAGCGATAGATAAGGCAGCGACCTCGTCATCAACTATCCCCCAAAACCTTGGCGTAAGAGAAAAGCTTGTTGGGATCGAAGATGATCGGACAGGAAGCGATGTAGATGTGCTGTTCCCGAACCACACCAAGAGAAATTCTCTTAAAATCAAACAACGATATGTTGAAAAATAGAGGCGGTATAGACTGTGAGATTTAGTGTAGGAGAAGAGTGGCTGATTATTTCTTCCAAACGTTGGACGTGGTCCATATGTTATATACTACTCATTCAGGCCACCGTTTCCATTAGTCTGGGCTTGTCCAACTTTATTCATGTTCTCAATACACGTGTCCACATTATAGCCAACACCAAAACAAATGATGAGTCGTTCTGGATCAGAGCACAGGTGACTTAGAGTTGGTCCAAATAGCTCTAACCAGCGTAGAGTAATACCGCGTAGGTGCGACTAGGCTCCGCACTAACGATATAGGAAGTTGATTCCAACAATTCCCCTCCTCCTGATATCCATCAAAAAACTCGTATAAGAAAAGAACACAAAAATAAAAATAAATTAATAAATAAAAACAAATATATGGGACCGTGGCAGTCACAGTAAAACCTGTATCCACCCACTGGGAGGATTGAGTAGGAGAAAAGAAACTCCGGTATGGATGCAGAAACGGATAAATGTCAACCTCATTAAATTTTTAGGTATTTCTCAAAAAAAAATTTCCATTATACTGTTTCAAATATTTTCTCCTTGAGTTGAAGAAAACAAAGTGTATAGAGACTTTGGGGTGAAGCGTTGCGTATCTGTATATCGAATTATTGTACGATTTCAAGGTTAAATCCGGCTTTGGGAAGAGAGAGGAAATGTAGACAGAGAGGATCTCCAAAACAAAGGGACTTACGCGGAGGGAATGTGATACTATTAGTTCCTGTACAGTTACGTATGATACTCCAAAAATAATTTCCAGGGAACCAGGGGTTACCCGGCTAACGAAATGTGAGCGAAGACATCTTCAGGCGCTAGTTGTGGTGTTTCTTTCTTTCATGACAGGATTTGAAGCCCCGCATTCCGGTATGCATGCTACGGAATAACGTAAAGCACGGTGATGTGACACAGCACTATGATGTGACACTCACCTTGGCATCATGTGAGACCTGGTATTGTCCGAACATCAACCCCACTTCTGCGCATGAAAACAGCAAAATCGATAACACAACTATCAACCATGGGGAAAGTGACAGCGAGGAAGACTTCTGAATATGAAGAAAGACTCCAGAGAGCGATCAAGGCCACAAAGCGACTGCAAAACACAATTCCAGTGTCAGAGGCAGCAGAAGAATTCCAAGTAAACAAGCGAACCCTCTACTGATGAATGAAGGGCACTCACGGGAGCCGCATTGAGTCGCACGAGAATCAACAACGCCTCTCAAACTCGGAAGAGGTTGCCATTGTCCACTGGTATCAGTGCCAAGATGATAATGGCTTTCCACCATGGCTTGATATGGTGAAAGATATGCCAATTTTCTTGGAGCAGAAGTGGACAGGTGTGGAGTCATTACTAGTGGGGCAGAATTGGATCAATCGCTTTCTGACCCAGAATCAATCCTTAGCAGCAAAGCTAAGTACACAGCTAGAGCATCAGCGATTGTATGCAAAGGACCCTGCCCTTTTGCAAGATTATTTCACCAAGTTAGGCCACCTGATAAGAGTCCACAATTTGAAAGCCTGTCAAATTTTCAACATGGATGAAAAAGGCTTTGTGATAGGGCTGGCAACACAGGCAAAGGTGCTGTATCAAAGAGGTTGTAGGAACCCTCATGTGACTCATGATGGCAAGCGGGAACTTATTACAGTAATTGAGACTATGTGTGCGAGTGAAGCTGCACTTGCTCCATTTGTTATCAATAAGGGCAAAGGTCATTGCCTGGGCTAGTACCGCAATCTTACCGACAGGCAATGAGGATATCGCTTTAGCTACTCGCCTAAAGGTTGGACCGACAATCTCCTCACATTGAAGTGGGTGGAGGATTTGTTTGATCCTGAGTCAAGTAGTATAGCGGGTATTGGAGAAACTCGGCTCTTAATTTTTGATGGACATGGGTCCCATATTACCTTCCCGTTTATTCAGTTTTTTTGTTGAGCATAACATCCTTGACCTTTGCCTACCCACATATTCTACGCATTTATTACAGCCTCTCGACGTGGGGCTCCTTTCACCATACTAATATTTCTATGGACTGGCCATGGATAAACACTTTCGCTCTGGCCAGAGTTTGGAAAGAATCAAAATGGCTGTTTTTATTCCTTTTTTGACAGAGGTACGCGATCATACCATGAGGCCTACAACAATCCAAAGAGCCTTTAGTACAAGTGAGATCTGGCCTCTCAATCCCTATTGTGTATTACAAAAGGTTGTTCCAGAAAGGCTGAAGCAGCGAGATACGCTTGGACTTGTCAAGAACCCAAGAAATGCTCAGGATATCTGAAATAAGGTTAAGATGGGAAAGAGTATACTTGATCTTGGGCTTCTAACTTTAGAGGATAAAACACAGGTGGAAAGGGTGGGCATTAGGAATCAGGTGGTGGGACTTTTACATGATCTCAGACATTAGCTGGAAGTTGAGATCGCTGAAAAAGATCTCTATCTGGAGATCAACCAACGTCTTCAAAGTACAGCAAGCCTCTACAACACTACCGATAAACGACAGCTGTCCATTGCCTGGGTTCTATATGGAGCCGAGCTCATCCACCGTCGTGATGCACGTATTGAGAAGGACAATAAAAAAAAAAAGTTTCACCAACCTACCGAGCCAGACACAAAGTTTCTACCAAACTACCTCAGAAATCAAAAACCACACAGCCACAGCATTCCTCTGCTTTTATCCCAGATTGGCTGGTTCGAAATGTGGTTATTGCGAATACCCCTATGGTGATATTCATCGATTCTGAGATGGAAGAAAGTGAGGAAGAAATCTTGAGTAATAGCCATTGGAACTCTCCACTCAGAACTCAGCAAAGACATCCTTCGACCAGTCCATTCCGTGCTCAAAAGAGTACTAAACCTGACCTACCCTTACACATGTCCCTCTGCTCCCGGAGGTCATAGTATTTATATTTTTCTTCCTTGTACCTTCTCATAGTACTATGTTCTCCCTCCCCCCCGCCGCCCCAAAATTTTTTTTTTTGAAGTTCTAATTTTCTTCCCCTGGGCCTTTTTCTTTCATAGTTACATTCTCCTTTCATTTCTCATTCTAAATCTGGTCTTTTCTTCTCAATTGGACTTATATTTCTTGAGATACGAAGTAATTAAATCGGCTCATGCATCGGGACTACCGGTGAAACCCGTGTGTCAGTTCACGGACCTGTGTCATATCACGATGCCATACGTTATACAGGTGCTCACTCATGATTCATATCACAGTGTCGTGATTACCGAAGGTGAGATCCCATTCTTTGCTCGTGGAGACTAAATAATCATGACGAGACAACTTTATCGGTTTTAAAATTCGGCTAAGTCAACACTGAATTGGGGATAGCGGTGCAAGATATCAGACGAATTGTGAAATTGCTTCCCCACAATCCCAATGACCAACCTTGTCTAGCCAATCCAAATGGACTGATTTATTGAGCAATTCTACCAAGTTTGTTTGCTTCAGCCTTCACCGAACCTAAAGCTCATTGGATTAAATCAATAATCCGCTATCTTTGTTCATCTCAGCGCTTCCTCTCCTTTATAACTACAGACTTGACTTTTTGAGTCTTCCCCCTTTCCTACACTAAGCCGGTGATTTGGTTTCTTGACCTCATCATTAAGAATGCGGAATGCCTTGTTTCTCTCATGTCTCGCAGGGGAAAGAAATCTAGGGCCCCCGTTGGTATTTCTACTCCTACGGAGAGATCATCTGCTTCCGCACCACAGACTTCGGCGGGGGGGTCGGGTATCCATGAGCCACCACACGAGGTTGCTGTGAGGTTTGCCGACCTACCAGGGGATCATAATAGTCCTCTCTACTCCTTCAAAACATTTGAAGACCTAGGAGTGTAAGTATTAACATGTTTCGTTGCGGAATCATTTGCCGCGGTGATTTCACTTTGGAATTCATTCTTGTTTTCTGGCTCAGGGCTACTGGTCATATATATATTCCCGCGCCGTGCTGACAACTTGCATTATTTTATTGCAGTTCCAAGGAGCCTCTTGAGGGTATTTATTTCATGAACTTTAAGAAGCCGTCAAAGATCCAAGAGCCAGCACTTCCGCTCCTTTTATCAGGCTCCCCCTGAAATGGGATTGGTTAATCACAACCTGGGACTCGGAAAACCGCGGCATTCGTTTTGGAAACTTTGACTTGTGTTGACATGTCGGTAAGCAATGTTCAAGCTTTTGGTTTAGCTCTATCTAGGGAAGCTAGACAGATTCTGGGCGTTGTTCTAACCATGGGTCAATTTACCATCATAGCTCAGTTGGCTATCCCGGATATGGTCCTACGTGGTCAGGGGAACGATGCACATATTATTGTTAGGATACTTGGCATGGCCCTTGACTTGATTCGTGGGAAGCAATTGGCTGTAGAACATCTTAAGGGTGTTGTGCTCGATGAGACGGATAATATGCTTGATCTACGAGGCGTTGGAGAACAGTGTCTCCGTGTGAAACAGTTAGATCCCACTTTTTATGCATTATAACGACTAGCTGCTCATGGGGGGCTGATATCTTCATCTAGGAATATAGCCTCTAGCACCCAGATCGCCTTACTCCTCACATCATTTCTTGACTAGGTTGCTAAATACGCGAACCTATTTGCACAAAATGCGAATCATATATCATTAAATCATGAAGCGCTTACCCTGGACGGGATCAAGCAACTTTGTATGGACTGTGACAGCGAAGAGGACAAATAGCGGATATTGATTGACCTCTATCGTAGTTTGATGACCGAGTCTTCCGTTTTATTCGTGCACGTAAGCGACCAAGGATAGCCACATTTGGCAGTTGTGAAAGCTGATCTGTTGGGCTAGAAACGCGAAACAGCATATGAGATGCTGGGGCGAATGCAGTGAAACCAAGCGTCCAGTCCGTCCGTACTTTGTTGCGGACTGGAGGGACGGTAGTGAATGGGTGGATGCCCGAAACGGACGGGGGAGCCCTTCAGGTTTCTCAGGGGGCGGGATGTGCCAGGTTTCTACAGGTGACGGCAGATGACGGCCGGGACCTGTAGGTAATAGCGGGGGCCCGGCAGGTAATGACCGGGTCTACAGATAACAACCGGAAAATGCCATTTGTTCTAAGACTGCCGGGCCCGGGCGTCAACCTTTTGGACGGCTGTCTTTGTGAAGGAAGGGCGTAATGCCCTGCCATCTCCACCCACCGTGCGCGGGACGCCGGGGACTACAGCCCACCGGCCCCTGGAGGGCTCCCTTAGCAGCTGGGAACACTGGTCGAATGGAAGCGAATGGGCACAAATTTGCTACACTCCGCAGTGCAGGGGAAGGCCCGGATCGAGAAATGGTTCCCCATGCTTTCCATTCTGTAAGAGCAAAAGTCTTGATCACTACAGATGATTTGGCGCGTGGCATCGATATGGCAACTATCTCGATGGTAGTCAATTACCACTTCCCTAGCGGCAAGGCCGTCGGTTAGACATTATCAAGTATGTTCACTACATCGGACTCACTGGCCGATTCGGACGTGCGGGTGTGGCGTTTACCTTTGCTCATGACAAGCGGAGCCTGACATCGAGGCCATATCAACCCACTTTGGTGCCTGCATTACCAGGGTTCCGACCCATGACATTGAAGCATGTTTCTTCTAGATATCTGGAACTAGCTTCACGATACTAATTCATTGTTGATAGTAGGTTGAGACAATAAGCAATAGTGTTCTTGAGAATAAGAAAGTTGGTGGGGCGAAACGGTAGTGGAGAGGTATGTTTCTTCCACATTTATAGAACTAGATTCCAAATGACGAGGTATTATTCCTAGGACGTTGACGAACTCGTCGTTGAAGTTTTGCAGGAGGTTATAATAATGTGTATTAATCCTTTCTTAATGTGTACTGGATAGGCGGAGTTTATATGAATAGATAAGTGTTGGAGTAATGTGAGTAGGCTTTGCCATGATTCATATGCGCATCCATAAGCTATCGCTTGGACGACCAATATCTGTAAGCCCTGCCCCCAGAGCAACCCGCACTATTTCCAAATGTGTGGTGTCGAACCAAAAGATTTCCTACATTTACAGCCCTAGTTAATTGCCTCATTACCCAGAGGCTTGGGTATAATCTGTTAAATTCAGAGGACCATGACCGTTCATCTCCGACGCCTCCTAGGTACAAGTGGCAGGTCAAAACCATTCGTCTAACATGCGGTTTTACCTCAGGTTGGCGAAGTACGGTTATTTTAATAGGCATTCCCCGACGCTGTCCTCTTAAAAACGCTTTGAATAATTCCATCGGCTGTGTAATTATTATGCATTTGACCGTCTAGAAGTAGTACTGCAATGGATCAAAACTTTCTTTACCGTTCATGGTTGCGCAACTAGTATGAAAGTGACATATATTTTGTTGCCTGTAGTCATTCAAAATAGTACTATACATCGCAACCAAGACATCGCACCATGATGCAATATTCCTTCCTGTTACCCGGAGGATTTTCTATGCACCCCCAACTTCTTGTATTGTAACCGTGCCAAGGTTGTGGCTTTGCCACATGCCACAGTTGCTTTCGCAACCTGAGCAGAATCTCTCGTTATGCTGCCGGGCACTCACTTCCTGAGGGTGGGCTGTGGTTCTGCCGTTATGACAACCTTGGCACGGTTAGGTTAAGGTCGCACGACCAACCTAACATCTAACGCAACCACCGACCACGCTAGCCCTCTCCCCACCCACAACCTCACTATATCTTTCCCGGAGATAACAATGGGGATCCCCATATACAAGATATCATTTAGGATTGTTTATGTATTATATTGTTAAATACCTCCAGCTGCGGTTGTGGTAGTCAAGTACTGCGAAAGGAGTACGCCACGTTGCCTCGTGATGTTCGTTCAATTATGCAAACGAGCAATAGATTCTGAAGGGCATTGGAGAGGGTAGTGAGTGGGTATGGTTTTTGTGTGAAATAGGAATCCGGCGAAACCTTTCCCTGACCCAAGATAGAATTGTAGATATGTACAAGAGAAAACTCGGGACTTTCAGATAGATCAAGAAGAAACATAAGATAATTTTAACGAGAACAAAAAGACCCGCATGCAAAACATCCAAGCTTTAGCTATGCTCAAGACTCTCAACAGCATCACACATGCAGTATCGCCTGTATTTCCGCTCTCGCTGCTCGACAGGATGTATGATATTATTTTTCTCACCTCCCACCGAACCCAAAAACCCAGCAAGAATTAGCCGCAATAGCTGTCCCAAGCGCTGGAACTTCATGGAAGGTTTTCTTAACCCCCTACCAACTGACAATAGGTATCAAAAACCTAGTTCCAGGGATCCTGAATAAACATGCCGCTTTTTGTCTAGTATATACATAGTAAGTGCAGCAGGTGGAGAGTAGTGACCCTCACAATTTGTCGAGTTAAGCCAAAAACCACCTAGTTGTAATGAGCTAAACAATTATGGTTGTAAGTGTGGAAACTGTTTTAATTGGATATAATATCATACATTCAGAAATGCCGCTACTTTCTTTGAGGGTAAGGTTTATAGAAGGAGGTTGCCTAAATGGTAACCTGTCGCCGCCCACATGAATCGTAGCAATCATTTCCCACACTACTCCAATATTTGTCTAATCATATAAACTCAGTCCATCCAATACACATTAAGTAAGGATTAATACACATTACTATTAACTCCTGCAAAGCTTCAACGGCGATTTCGTCAACACTCTAGGAATAATAACTCAGCATTGTGAATCTAGTTCTAGAAATGTGGAATGAACATACCTCTCCATTACCGCTTCGTCCCACCAGCCTTCTTGTTTTTAAGAACACTGTTGACTATTTTCTCAACCTCCTACCAACAATGAATTAGTATTCCGAACAAAGATCTAGGCATCAAGAAGGAACATACTTCAATGTCGTTGGTCGGAACCCTGGTAATGCAGACACCAAAGCGGTTTGATATCTCCCCTACCTCGTTCAGGGTCTGCTTGCCATGAGCGAACGTGATCGCCACACCCACACGTCCGAATCGCCCCGTGCGTCCGATGCGATGAAGATACGTTTTCGCGTCCAAGCGACGGTTCTTGCCACGAGGGAGGTAATAATTGACCACCATCGAGACAGTTGAGACATCGAAGCCACGCACCAACACATCGGTAGTAATCAGGACTTTTGCTTTTCCAGAACGGGAGGTATTGAAAACCTTGTCCCGATCCGGGCCATCTTCTGCACTATGGAGGGATGCAACCTTGTGCCCATCCGCCTCCATTCGTCTCTGAATCTGATACGCTGTTTCGCGATTCTACCCCAACAGATCAGCTTTCACAACTACCAAATATGGCTATCCTTGGTTCCCTTACCTGGAGCAATATTACTGAAGACCTAATCGTCAAAATATGATAGAGGTCAATCAATATTCGATATTTGTCCTCTTTGCTGTCACTGTCCATACATGGCTGCTAGATCCCGTCCAGGGTAAGCTCTTCATGGTTTAATGAGACCTGATTCGCATTTTGTGCAAATCGGTTCGCGTATTTAACAACCTGGTGAGGAAAGGTTGCCGAGATTAAGGCGATCTGGGTGTTCGGGGGCGTATTCCTAGATGAAGAAGATATTAGCCCTTCATGAGTAACCAGTTGTTATAATCCATCAAGAGTGGGATCAAACTGTTTCACGCGGAGACACTGTTCTCCAAGTCCTTGTAGATCAAGCATATTACCCGCCTCATCGAGAACAAGAATCTTAAGATGTTCTACAGCCAATTCCTTGCAGCGGATCAAGTCAAGGACCGTGCCAGGTGTCCCAACAACAATATGTGCATCCATTCTCTGACCACGTCGGACCATATTCGGGATCGCCAACTGTGTTTTGATGTTGATAAATTGACCCATCTTTTGAACGGCGCCCGGAATTTGCCCGGCGAGTTCGCGAGTTGGGGCCAAACAGAGAGCTTGAACATCTCTAACCGACATGTCAACACGAGTCAACATTGTCAAAGCGAAGGCCGCGGTTTTCCCGGTCCCAGATTGTAATTGAGCAATCAAATTTTTGCGGGGGTCCGATAAGAGGAGCGGAAGTGCTCGCTCTTGGATCTTTGACGGCCTCTTAAAGTTCATGAAACAAATTCCCTCAAGAAGCTCCTTAGAACTGTAATGTAATAACGCAAGTTGTCAGCACGGCACGGGAACATAAATATGACCAGTAGCCCGGAGCAAGTAAACACGAATGGATTCCAAAGTGCGAACACCGCGCCAAATCATTGAGGGATCAAACATATTTATACTTACAGTCCTAGGTCTTCGAATGTTTTCACGGAATAGAAGGGACTATTATGACCCCTGTATATCGGCAAACTTCACAGCCACTTCATATTGGGGCTCATCGATACCCGAAATCCCCGCCGTAGCCGGTGGTGCAGAGGTAGATGGTATATGGGTAGTAATAGCAGTACCAACCGGGGTTTGAGATTTTTTCCCCACGCGGGACTTGAGAGAAACACAGTATTCCGCCATTATTGATGACAAGGTCAAGAAACCAAATCACCGGTCCATTGAAGGAAAGGGAGAAGACTCAAAAAGTCAAATAAGGAGTCACGAAGGAGAGAAAAGTACAGAGATGAATAAAGATATCTGAATATTGAATTGATCCGATGGGCTTTAGGTTCGGTGAAAGTTGAAGCAAACAAACTTGGTGGAATGGCTCATTAAATAGGCCTGTCCTGGCTTGGCCAGACGAGGGTATCCGCTCATATTTTGAGGAACGGTGTTCACGATTGGTCTGAAATCTTGGACCGCTATCCCCAATTGAGTGTTGACCTATCCGAATTTGAACACCGATAATGTTATCTCGTCATTATGACCTTGTCTCCGCGAGCAAAGAATGGAATCTTCCCTTTGGCAAAAACTCCACAATACGATATGTATTATGAGTGAGCCCCATATGTAACGTTCTCTACCGCCTAAGAAAAGTGAAGCCTCAAATCGTCTGTTGCTCGAAAGAAAACGCCTATGCAGCCCCAGCGCCCGCTCTTCTTCAGAATCGCTCAACCGGGTAACCCTTGGTGATGCGGAAATGATTTTTGTACTCCTTCTTTGAAAATATATTATTATGAAACCGTGCAATATACAGCCATATCCATAATTTTCACATCCCTTTCCTCGTGCCTCAAGTGAGGTGCCTGGTAGTGGCAGCAGAATTGCGATGTCCTCTTAGGTAAATGCCGTCCAATATACCCCCGAGAATATCGTAAACGTTTGTAACAAATTTGTCTTGCCGAACTCCGCGAAGAATGGCCTACCAAAGTCTTTCCACGGGCGAGTATAATATCACTTGCGATCGTATATGGTAACACTGTAGACATGGATTGAGAGAGGCTAATACAGTGACCCTCCATCCTACCAGGATAACCCGCCGGGTTCCGAGCATCCACTTCGCGTACTTTTTCTTCACTATTTTTCCTAAGCCACATTAAACGCAACAACCGTACGTACAATATTACATAGATATACTCCGGAGGGAGGGACTCGGTGCCAACCTCAGCGATGATCCGTGTTCATTGGCAAAGGCCGTGAGGTTAATTACAGACTTGATAGAGCCTTGGTTTATATGCTTTACAGCCTTTCAGAGCTACCACAAAATTCTTCCAGTATCGGTATAAGTATAAGATCGCGCCGTATGATTTCATGGGAATTGGTAATCTTTGTAGGATTGGGCGAATATATTAGCCATATTAGGTGCCTAACATCCCTCTTTTCCTGCGTTTGAAAGTCGGCGCCCAATCACTGCGCTCGAGTTTCTCTCTGTAAACACAAGATGCTAGCCCGTCCGGTTTTGCCTATTGCGGGGCTGACCCAAGCTATCCCCGGGACTGCATGGCTGAATTACGGGAAAGAATGTTTTCATAATAAAACCCGCCCGGCCCGGGCACCTAGCCGCTTTACCTAGGTACCTAACGGCTTCACTTGGAGATCTACGAGTTTTACCAAGAAATCTGGCAACTTTGGCATAGGTTGCAGGATTCAAATGGAAGGTTTCCTGGGCACCGCGGCCTTTGCCGACTGTGAATATGCTCGACCGGACTCACCCACGCTTTTCAAAGCTGTGGGGGGACTGGCCGGACCACTGACCAGTGATTCGGGAAATGGCCAAGCCAGGCCGTTTGGGATCACTGGCTTCTCATAGCTTAATTGGCTTTCATATCCGGCGGCACGAAGTTCCCTTCAACAACCCCCCCCAACCAACTAAACATAGATAGATTCGTATCAAGCAGGAATGGCGCGCCCTACAACTACAACATACAGGAGAGGCCCCGCCGCAATTATTCAAGCACTCAGTATATCCAGCGGAACCATTCTTTCTGATACCTCCGTGCCTCTGTAGACAGTCCTATAATATCAGAAACTGAAATGCGATGGTAACTCGAAAAACTTCCATCCTTTTTTTCAAAACAAACCCCCACGCCCACTCCAACTCCGAGGACAGCGATACCGAGAAATAACCACATATCGAGACCCCCCCCTTCGACCGGGTGAAATTATTCACATGTTCCTCTGCTCTCTCTCTAAACTACCGAACACGATAGTCCCGACTACTTCTGACTATTGAATAATACAGAACATTTCAAATTAAACAAGGAGTAGCCGACCCGGTTACAGTGAAACCTCAACTAACTCCACACTCCTATATACCCGGGACCCAATATTTCTATCCTTTGTCGGGGGACAGGTTTTGTTTTATAAGCTTCCCCCCTCTAAGTTCTAGTGTTCTATTAGTTCCTCTCTCTAAGCTGTAAATACCCCTAAATCCCGGGACTAGTTTGCGTGAAATGGTTTAGCACATTATTTCACCCCAGAAGAGTGTCTGACAGGTTATCGGAAGACAAATTGCTTGATGGATGGTAGAAAAGAACATCATTCAACCTTTCTGCCCTTACCACGGACTCTTACAGTAAAAGAAAAAAAACCCCACCTCGATCAACATAAGGCGTAGTTGAACGGGTTTGTATTTTAGGATAGAACCGAATCCCTAAGCCCGGGGGAAATACATTGTTCCACATGAACCAGTTGGAAGAGAAGGGGCGCTCTACTCTTGAATTATCACCCCTTCTTT
>NW_003298809.1:123807-145790 GCF_000151645.1 Tuber melanosporum | reverse complement strand
ACCCTCGAATGTGGACTTTTGGGTCGAGGAAAGGCCTTGTTAGTCTGAGGGAATTTGCCACAATCCCAAACGATCCGCTTGACCCCCATAGCTTCCACAATCAATCACAACATCCTTGATCCCCTTTCACAGATCCTAACACATAGTCTTCTCTATTTGGGTATTAGGTAACTACCTGTTTTTACTTTGACATCCAAAGCAAAACGGCCCGCCGGATCCCAAGTTGGCCGTTGCCAACCCCAGCGGTTTTTCCAGTCCCCGGTGTTATGTTGGCCCCCGATCACATTATTCTCCTCCGAGTTTCTTATTCGACCCCCCGTACCTTGTCGCATTTTATTACCCATTCCTTGACTGTATTAGTTGGAAATGTGAGGTACATTATTATTTTTACTATGGTGCGGTGGCCGGGCCAATAGATCGGACCCAGATTCCCTTTGGTGGTGACTTTTCAGAGAAGCAGGGGATTCCGATCAAGCTACTTTAATATTTTACATAGATTTGGGTTACACCGGGGATCACACACTCCGTGTCAAATCCATATGTGTTTGGTGTGACCGCAATGATAAGTCACCGAAAAGCTCGAACAACCCGACCACATGCCTGGACGTTGCAACTGCCTCTCCGTGCAAGGTCGGTTATAATTTCATTATTACCTGTCCTGGCCTAGGGCTGAAGGGCGCGTATTTCACTATGCCTTTCCCCACCTTAATCCAAAAGAGGAAATTCTTGACGTTTTCCCACAAGGCATAATTATTCCGGTTTTTATGCTTTCAGATATCCAGGCCCTGCAAAACAATTAAATAGACAAATTAGATACGGGAGGGACCAAATACAGGGGCATCCTCCGCTAACATCCCATGAATAAGAAATTATGTTTGAACACTGAAATCTTGCCTTCCCCGCATGCTACACGCTGTGACATTTAACGGTTACAGTATGATAGGAACTCGAACGACTCGCCATGGCAACGGGGTTCCGGCCGCGCGGTATTGGGTCCCACTCTGAGAAGCAGCCCTCGCGATGCATTCTCACGGTGCATTCGGGAGTCCGGGCAGCTTACCGGGGGGTTGGGGGAAAATATACTAGCGTACCCTAGCGTTCTCCTACGAAATGGTACTTTATGATATTATGATATACGCCAGGCAGGTGATCTGAGTATCGCTGTCTGTCTTGAGATCGTGCTGGGCCGCATGCGTTGGTTTTTTTTGATGATAAATGGACTAAGTTAATACTCATTACCACACTTACCGGCAGACAACAGGTGTCACCCCGAACGTACGTATAGTTTAGTTCCCATTCCACTGTGCTTGGGTGGGTATGATAAACTTGTTTGTCCTATCATAATTACAATCTGACTCCTGCGCAGCATGTACGAATTTAGGCCTGACCCTTTGACCCCCAACCCAGTATCATAACTCGGAAACAAATTTCACCCAATTCTCTACTTTTGATTTTTTTCTTCATGCCACAATTTTTCCGCTCTTAGAGCGTAAGATATCTAGTTTGCTTCCAAGATTCCCGACCCCCCGTATCTGCCTTGAACATCACTTTGAAAGAGGACGAGTAATGGGGATGATAGGGTTAGGGTTTATCACTTCTATTGTCATCGAAACAGTGTCTAGATTGCAGCAGAATGCATTGATTATCATACTTTTTACGGCAAATTCATTTACTGTTAACTCCCTATTGCGGAATTGATGTCGCTCCTCTCGCTTACCACTCCCATACTTGCCGTTTTCACAAAAGTATTCGGAAATCTTGGCGTTTCCTCGACCTTGACTGTGCCTAGATTTCCGGCTATGATACTCCCGAAAACGGCAAGTATGATCTAATCCAGCCCTTCACCCCCAATTTGGATATTGATTTCTTCATTGTTGATGCGTTATAATCACCACCACCCCTGCCAGGCCATCAGAAAATATCTCTTTTCCTTTTTCGTTCTCTTTTTCGTTTTCGTGCGATAAACTCCGGTTGCCCGAGTTCCGCCGTTTCATTGGTAAGCGTTGGTTCAAGAGTCGCGCTACGATGATAGAAGGGATCCTTTGCGGTCTACTCTTGAACAGAGGGAAGCGGTTGAGGAAATGCCATTGATATAATACTCATTTTTCGCGTGTTACAGTAGCGTCTATAACCGCGAAAGTTTGGAGAGCGGTGATTTCAATGCTTGCAGGAGGGCAAACGTGACAGCAACCACCACGCCCACAGCGGGGATCTGTAACCACGGAGCATTAAGGCGCCGCAAAACTCCTTACATTGTCCGCCAGGAATGTGAAGAAAACTCGTGCTACCCATTCGCGAAGATTACTACGGAATTGGTGACATCCTTGCTCGAAGCAGTGCCGCAGCGCCGGGCCGACCACGATGACATATCATTTCCTGGAGAAGAAGAGAGAAAAAATTGTATGACGTTTCCTATAGCCACCCAATTTCTATGTGTGATAAACCTGGTTGATCGTGCACGAGTACACTACTGTGAGAATTACATTCGCCTTAGCTTGAATAGCATTATCTTTTTACTTAAAGATTGTTGATTGTCAGAAGGACCGTAGGATAGTTCATGAAGGAGCTCGTTTAGCCGGAAGATGAGCAATTCTATAGCTTAACATGTATGATAGACTTGAGGGGGCGGGATGGCTGGTTGATCAACGGCTTGTTCGGGAGCTTACCCGGCTCAGGGTGGATGATTGAAGTGAGGAGGTGATTTCTTGCTTTCTTTTAATTTACCTCTTTGTGGGAGGGTGAAGACAAATGGGATAGTGGCAACAACAACGAAGGCACATTTTTCTCTTATACCGGGTTTTTTTTTTTTTTGAAGATTAACGTCCGGGATGATGATCTGACACATGTCCGGGATCTGACACACGGGTTTCACCGTTGCTTCCGGCCAGAAAAAAAATTCATTGCACGATATCTCCCCCAATAATGCTCCTTTAAGCAACCATTACCCGTTATGCAAACCCTGAACATGAGAGTGTGTTACTAGAAAGAAACTAGATTGGAAAAAATTCTGAAAGTAAGTGAATTTGTAGCATAGTAGAAAATAAAAAAAGAGGCAGTATATAAATGAAAGATTGAGGGTTTAAAAGGAAAGAGAAGGTTTATGGCTGCCAGGACCAAAGCCGCATATGGAGAGGGACATCAGGATGTAAGGATTTGGGTGCAGCAAATATACCACTAGATCTGCGAGTATGGCAGGGGGTGGTATGAGGCATGCTCCATTTGTTCTCGCTTAGCTGTTCAACCTCACTCTCTTCAACCTCCGAATCGATGAACATAACCATTGGAGTACTAGATATAACTATTTCCTGAACTCTAATAGGTGGTGTACATGAGATAGGTGGTGCTTTGGTGGGTTTTTGCTTTGGGGTACTAGTCTTTTTCCTGGAGACTGGGAGATGGAGGGCCTTTTTAGCATCTTTGGTAAGATGGGCATGAGGGAGGCGAATGAGTTCAGCTCCATTAAGGACTCTGACTACTGAGAGCTGCCATCTTTCAGTAGTGTTAAAGAACTTACTCGTTCCCTGAAGGTGTCGATTGGACTCCTGCTAGAGTTCCGTTTCTGCTATCTCTGTTTCCAATTAATGGCCCAATTCTCATAGAATTCCAACAACCTGATCCTGTATTCTGCCAGACTTTTTTAAATCCACCTCCGGATCCTCCAAACTTATAAACCCAACACCCAGCAGTCTCTTGCATGCCTTAACGTTTCCTCCAATACCCCATACTGTTTTGGAGTTTCTAGCAACTCCAATAGCGGTAAGCTGTTTGATTGCGGGAGGTGGTAGTTTACCGAGAACTGGCTGGGGATTGAGAGGCCAAATCCCAGTAGCCTTGAATGCTCGCTGAATACTATGTGAGGTCATAGTCTTCATGTGCACCTCAGTCAAAAACTATATCAAGACTACCTTGCTTATCCTGTCTTGGCTCTGGCCTGACCTGATATGGTTATCAACAGCTAACCCATAGAAATATTGATAAGGAGAAAATAAACCAGCATCTAGAGGCTACAGTAGGTGTGTTGAGTGAGCGGGTAAGCAAATAAGGTGGATAGCACTGTCAATGCAATACTGAATAAATTCGAAGCTAATATGTGAACCGTGAAAATCTAGAATAAGAAGTCAGAGTAGATTTACCCTTGTTATGAGGGCTGATTCTGGATCAAACAAGTCACATAACCACCATATCGTCAAATCATTATCTGTCCAGCTTTTAGGGGAGTAACTGAAGTGATAGTTATGTTCAGCTAGGGTAAGGTTCCAGTACCACCTTACTGTTAGGCGGAGACAACCCAATAGACTTCAGAGTTGTCTAGGCCGATCGAGATTCGTTTTTATAGACGGAGATTGTCTAGGAAGGCTCGGACTTCACTCGTTTCGTTTATGACTACTAAGAGCGAAGTAAAGTAGGGTAAAGTAAAGTAAAATCGTAAGAACAATATTATATTGTTAAGGTCTCTTCTCCGTTGCTTGATGATGTCTAAAGCTTGGGAGGCACTTCGATATTTATATTCCGCGTCTGAGTGTTCGCGGGCTACATCTAACTAACATACAACCATGTACCCTTTTCCAATATAACTCGCAATGTCGGGTTTTCTTCCAAGGTGCGAACACCTGGAGACCCTGAAAATCATCACACCCTCTTTGATAATTATAATATAACTTATTTGGAAGTCATGCTGTTTCCAATAGTAATTATCCGATGGTGAGAGTCTTTTTTGACAATTGGCCCAATTCTCAAGTCGAACTGTGTTGGCTCCAATCGTCTCCCTTGTCGATGGAATGATCAGTTTCGTCTGCGGGTTGCATCTGCGAAGATAGTTGTTATTACCGACTTTCTAGGTCGTCTAACTTCAACTCTTCATAACTCCATACCCAACCGATAGATCTTTTCCGGAGGACTTCCTACTTACCTGCAGGAAGTCTTTCCATAGGGTTGGTAGATAATCCCTCGGTCGGTAACCCTTGGTTACCGTGGGTAATAGGATTCTGGCTACTGTTACCGGTTTGGGAGTCACCTCCTCGGTTGCAGTATGTACCGGAACCTAGTTGTAACACTCCTCGAACTCCATTGGGTTCGATGGTAGTATTCTCAGGAGTTCCAGACTCTTCTGGTTATCGTAGGGTGGATGTGAATGTATTGGTCTTTCATTAAGATCCTTTACTATTCATCATCATCTCTTTGCGCGAAAATGTCCCGTTACTTGCGGCCTATACCAAAGATATCTCGTTCTTGAAGCCTAGTAGCTTTCTGGGTAGTTGACGGATTCACTCCGTTATACTTCTCAGACCTAGCCGAAGGTCCCCTCTTATATATCCTGCGAACAGGATCCGGTCGGACAGACGGCGGCGACGTATACAGTGTTATTTTAACACCTTCGATTCTGTGGTGTAATACTCACAGGACACAACTTAGATTGATATGTATGATGACGCGCGGGCCCCGTCAGGGGGCCGGAGGGGGGTGTTGGAGACCTGAGATTTCGATTTCGGGAGAGGTTACCCTACCTAGGGTGGTTCCTAGGTATCGGATCTCTGTATTCGTAACACTTACATTGTAACGTGTTCGCAAGGTGCTAATCACGTTTACGGTAAAAGGTACGATAGTTGGCAGGTGGCCTGCTCTTCCACAGAGGTGGCGAGAGCTGATAACTAAAGGAGGCTTCGAGGGCGTACCGAGGAACAAAGAAGTAACCGTTCAACCAAGTATATTGAAATACTGTCTGTCGAAGTCTGCCTTTTCTATCATAGAAACAGGCGGTCTTTAAATACACAAATCTGTTCATGTCTAGCATGAACGAAACTAATCAAAGGTATCAATCGATACACTTTGGTAAAACTCTTTAAGTATCAAAGCGATACTTAAAACAAAACATAAAACAAAGCTAAGTATCAAACGATACTTAAAACAAACCAAGTATCAAAGCGATACTTAAAACAAACCAAGTATCAAAGCGATACTTAAAACAAAACATAAAACAAAACCAAGTATCAAACGATACTTAAAACAAACCAAGTATCAAAGCGATACTTAAAACAAAACATAAAACAAAACCAAGTATCAAACGATACTTAAAACAAACCAAGTAACCGAGTACCCGTACCGGTTACATTCCCCAAAACAAATCAACTGTTTAAACAAACAAAATCTAATAATCATCAAAAGCGGATTCCGAGAAACTCATGGCTTCAGTTTCTGCAAGAAATTCTTCATCATAAGTATCACACCAGGGGCAAGAAGAAACCCTAAGGAAACACTTAGACTCGAAGAACTCTAAATCACAGTAGTCACGAATACCAGATTCGTGCTGTACATCAACCCAAGCATGATCACAATCAGGACAGTAGTCAATCCAGAGGATTTCGAAGTAGTCTTCAAGTTGGATAGCATCGCGGTTCACCAACAGTCTAACAACCTGTTGTCGCTGCCTCACATTGAGCTCCACATAGTTTGACATCGTTATGGTATTCGGATAGTGATTAGTGACTAGATAAGGCTGTCGAGGGCCTGCTCCATAGCTTGGTTTTCCTCATCGCTACTTTCGAACTCTGACTCAAAGTATGGTGCCCAAAACCCATGTCTAGCTTCGAGTTCTGCGTGCCATCGCTCAGTTTCTGGCATTGTAGGTGTCCAACACATTGTGATATAATTGATTGTTGGGGGGAGGGATTCGTTTGGCATGTTGTCTTTCCACCATTCGTTTACCATATCCATAGCGTGCTCAAGTCCTTCCAGTGGTTCCTAACTGTTTTCGCTTGTCGGATATCCTTTCCATTTGACTAGGAACTGATCATTTCCATGCCAAAGGCGGTGGTCTCGGATTTCTTCAACTTCCCATTCATCCTTCTTATCGATGATGATAGGTACAGGCCGAGAGTGGGTCCTTCCTGGAAACTTGGAGTCGTCATTTGGATGGAATCGCTTCACGGCTGAGGCGTGGAAGACTGCAGTATTGTGGCGGTACATGCGTCCATCCATCTGGACAGTGTAGTTCTCCGTTTGCTCGTCAAAGGATATGACTCTGAAGGGTCCGCGCCATCGGGGTTGTAGTTTCTTGCTGCGTCCGACATTGGTAATAAACATGTTACCATGTACTATGAGCATGTCTCCTGGTGAGATGGGGACATGTTTGCGTTGTCGTTTCTGGGCAGTAGTGGTGCTTCGGAATCGGGCAGCACTTAACAGCTTGGAAGGCATCGTTCTGAATCGCTTGGTGGCGGTTTAGATGGTCATCAGAGGCAGGGACTGAGGAGTTCTTGAATAGAGTTGTAGGTAAGAGAGGATATTGGCGGCCAAAAACTGCCTTGTATGGTAACATCCCCAAGGTATCTGAAAATCCGGCGTTGATATATGCAGCGAGCTCAACAAGGGCTGGTTCCCAATTAGTTTGTCGTTCATTGATCATATTCCTAATTCCGGTCTTAACTTCGCGAATCTTTCTCTCTGCTTGGCCATTCGCCTCATGATGTCCAGGGGCAGCCATGATGTGGTTTATTCCGAGAGAGGTCAAGGTTTGCTTCCAGAATCTGGTGGTAAAGCGGGGATCAGCATCACTGACAATAGATAAGGGTACCCGTGGGGGGTAAACAAGTATCGTTGTAGGTTATTCCAGGTGTCTTTGGAGGAGTCGGTAATCTTCATTGGTATTAACCAGGTGTATCCAGAGAATCGATCCACAGCTACCAAGATGGTGTCAAATCCAGTGGATTTGTTGAATGGTCCTGCGAAATCGATGGCATATGATTCGAATATTTCAGATGGTAGTTGGAGGGTCTGTGCCTTTCCTTCAGGTAGTTGTGTTCGCTCCTTGTTTGCCTGGCAGAGTTCACATTGCTTGACGAAATCACGGAAATCTTTGCGCATCTCAGGCCAGTAAACATATTCAGAAGCATATTGAAGGTTGCGGTCCGTGCTATGGTGTCCTTTGTTGTGGATTTCGGATATGACATATTCTCTAATTGTCATTCTGTTGAACATATGGCCTTTTGGTATGTATAGGCAATGTTCACCGTAACGGGTGCTGGTAAAAACCATTCCGTTGGATATCTTATAGGGGGCGAGGTCTCCATGCCTGGAGCTATCCATGGCTTTGACGTAAATCGGGTCATGGCAATATCCTGCTATCATTTGGCTTCGGAATGAGAAGGTTAATTCTTCTGTGGTTGATCTAACATCTCGTTCATCCTCGATTAGGGATCCTCTTGTTGGTTCGATAGGGGCTTCCTCTTCCTCAAAGGTTTCGTAGAGTTGACGCCGATGCTCGGGAATAGTAGGGGGTATGACCGAGACAATGGTTTCATTGTTGTATACTCGTAACGGTCCACCACATAGTGGTTGTGAATCGATTATGGGAGGAGAGGATGGCGGGGCTGACTGTGGGAGTTGTAAATAGGACATTGCATCCACGTAGGCTGCTGCTTGTTCGAGTTCTTCAAGACCTTGGTATCGTGTTGGAACAGGATTAAAGGTATGAGGAGGTTGGGTCAATTCATCTTCATTGATCATCTCTTCTGCTCCTTCTATGGAGTCGAAGCTGGTGTCTTTGGAATCGTCAGCAGGCATATAGTATGGTCGCTGGTATCTGTTGCCGAACTTGATCTCAGTCTGGTGAAAAGGGCAGGTGTTATGATAACAGTGAGACCAGTGGAGTGTGCTTTGTTCAAGTTCGGGAGGTGTGCTGCGGAGCGTGCAATTGTCTTTCCATTCTTCATTAATGTCCTTTCCTCGTTCTGTTCCGGCAGCACTGTACATGGTGTAAGAGAAAGGATTGGTGGGAGTGGCAGAGCTGGCGGTAGCCATCGATGGTTCTTGTTCATAAGAGGTGTCATCGGGGCTGTCCTCGCCTGGTCTTGTGTGGTGGTGAACAAGGGGAGGGTTTGCGAGGTCTTGATTCTCGTATAGGCGGGAGAGAGCATCAGCTAAATAGTTCGTTCTTCCAGGGGTATAGATGATATTTGCATCATATTTGCTGATCTCGCCTATCCATCTTGTTCTTCTTCTTCCCGGTATCTTTTCTGTTTTAAGATTAGTGAGAGGTTGGTGGTCGGTAACAATAGTGAAGGTATTGCCCCTCAGGATGTGATTGAAAGTGGCGAGAGCATCAATCACAGTAAGGGCTTCCTTGTCTGTTGTTCCATAGTTCATCTGTGAGTTAGTGAACTTTCTGCTGTGTAATGCCGCCGGCCTTGCCGTTTCATGGGAGGCCCCTTGCCCAACCCATGCTCCAACTCCAACATCCGATGCATCAGTAATCAAGCATATCGGTTCTGGTTTACTATAGTCGATAGGTTGAATAACGTTGGCGTTTTTAATCAAATCCTTGATGTTGGTAAAGGCTTGGTCATGGGTGTGGGTCCAGGCAAATTCTGCATTGCCGGTAAGGTCTGTGAGCGGCGCTGTCACAGTGGCGTGGTGTGGGAGGAACTGGGAAATGTAGTTGACTAGTCCTAGGAATCGCATGAGTTCTTTTTGATTCTGGGGTGTTGACCATTCCGTTAAACAGGCTATTTTTCCTAGGGCTGCGTGTATTCCTTCATCATCTATAACATGACCTAGAATATCGAGTTTGTCTGCAAACAGGATTGATATGTTTTTGCTAGCGTAGAATTTAGCTTCCCTTAGTTTGGTACAAACCAATCCTATGTGGTAAGCATGTTCTATTTCGGTGTTTGAGAAGATGAGAATATCATCAATGTAGACCCAAACAAAATGGTGGAGGTATTCGCTTAGGAGGTTCTCCATAATTCGCATAAAGGTGGCGGGCGCATTCATATCACCTTGTAACATAACTCGGCTAATGAAACTTCCGAAGGGTGTTTTGAAACTGTTGTATCGTTCGCTTTCTGGGTCTAACCTTGTTTGGAAGTAGGCATAGCTTAGGTCTATCTTACTTCGGAATCTAGCCCGTCCAACTGCATTTAGGATCTGGGTTTGGTTTGGGATAGCGGAGCTGTCCATAACCGTGTTTTCATTCCGTAGTTTGAGATCAACCAAGGGGCGGATTCTTTTGCCATCTGCTTTGGGTTGAACAAACATAGGAGCGGCACCTGGGGCTTCTGCCCGGTAGATGACTCCTCTTCTTTGTTGTTGGTTGATCCAATCACAAAGTGGGCTTTTGTATGCGTCAGGAATAGAGTAGGTGGGTTGGTTCTTGAGATTGGAGGGGTCTCGAAGGCGGATGTGGTGATTCACCTCTCTCATAGGTGGTAGTTCTTCGGGTATTTGATCAGGGAAAACATCAGAATACTCACCCAATAGTCGTAGGGCAGTTGTTTCACAGACTGCGGCTCGGTATTCTCCGCTTGTTGGCTTGCATGAGACTCCGACCTTCTGATCAGGGAAATCGATAGTTGATTCCCCACACCTGATTATAGCTTTGTGACGATTCAGGAATGGCATGCCTATTAGGGCATCGTATTTGGCTAAATTTCCAACCAGCATTTCCTGGGGGGGTAGGACTGCAGAACCAAGTTGAATGGTCGCACTACAGGCTTTATGGCTTGTGGATCGTGATCCTTTTACTGCCATATTGACTGGTATGGGTGGGTTAAGGTCTCGGGTAGGGAGTCCATGGACAGAGACAAAGGCATTACTGATCATATCTCTTCCGATTGCACCAGTGTCGAATAGGACTCGAGCTTTTTTGCTATTGATCAGGATAGTGCCTTCTAGAGCGGTGTGTGTTTTGAATGTAGCCGGAGGTCGAACACTGTTGAATTCCACATCGATGTATCCAATGTGGATCTCTGCATATTCACTGGACGGAGCGTAATCGCTTTCAATATTGTTGGCCGACGCCTCTTTTTTTATAGCCTTTCCTTTTCCTTTCTTCATAGGACAGTTCTTTGCCATGTGCCCTGTTTTTCCACATTCAAAGCATTCTCCCTTTTGCCGTCTCGATTCTTTGGAGGATTTTGTTTTCTTCTTGAAAACTCGTGGGGTATCGTCTTCAGAGTTGCTGGAGGCTTTGTGTCGTGGCTGGCTGTTCCTATTAGAGGATGTCTGTGTTTTGTAGGCCTTGGTCTCATGGAGAATGGCGTCCTTTCGTTCTGCTCTAGCAATTATTACTGCAATATCATCGCCGTCTTCCTCGAGTGGTTCTACCTCTCGCCGGAGGGTAGGGTGCATAGTGTCGTAGAATCGTCACTTCAGGATGTATTTGGAGATACTTCCTCTCTCCATTTGGTCCTTATACATTATTAGGTCCGTAGCCACATCGGTGATTTGCTTGACATGTGTTCCGTTAACTTGCTTGAGCTGGTTGAATTTGTTGTATAGGAGGTCGTTGGTTATAGAGCATTGGAATCGTCCTTTCAAGTAATCGAGAACTGTAGATCCTCTTAATCTTACATTCCCGTCGAAGTCCTTATAGCATTGGTGGTATGCGTCGGTTGCCTTTCCTTCAGAGAATGATCCAATGATAAGTCCAGTTGTAGGGTCTTCCACATCCTTTCCTTGTAAGAGTAGGAAGTGTGAGAGTTCTGTGGCCTATCGTTCAAAAGCTTCAGGTTTGAGGTCTTTCCCTTCGCCTGTGAACTTCGCTGGAAGGTGAAGTTTAAACTTAGGGGGTTCAAATGCTGCGGGTACCTCTTCTTCTTCAGGCCTTGCTCGAGATTTCCCTCCTCCAGAAGGCCCTCCTCCTGTGCTAGCCATATCTGAATCGCTACTAGATTCGGGGTCGATTGGAGGTTCAAAGGAAGGCTTCTTTGCTGGAGTAGAAGGGAATTCTCCAGGAGGTTGTGTATCTTCCGTGTTTTCTGGATCGCCGGGCTCTTTAGCAGCGCGCCGGGGTTGTTTCTTCCTTGTAAGGTCTTGCCGTGGGATTTGCTTCCCACTCCTGGTCGTCAAAGACTCTATCTTGGGTTTGAGATGAAGCCGAATATACTGAAATTCTGCCGCTTCTCTCCGCTAGCGTTCTGAGGTGGATATCGATAGGTTGATCAGGCCTAAATCCGGGGACAGGTTCTTAACCACGTGCTGAGGTTAAAAAAATGTAATGTGTTCGCAAGGTGCTAATCACGTTTACGGTAAAAGGTACGATAGTTGGCAGGTGGCCTGCTCTTCCAGAGAGGAGGCGAGAGCTGATAACTAAAGGAGGCTTCGAGGGCGTACCGAGGAACAAAGAAGTAACCGTTCAACCAAGTATATTGAAATACTGTCTGTCGAAGTCTGCCTTTTCTATCATAGAAACAGGCGGTCTTTAAATACACAAATCTGTTCATGTCTAGCATGAACGAAACTAATCAAAGGTATCAATCGATACACTTTGGTAAAACTCTTTAAGTATCAAAGCGATACTTAAAACAAAACATAAAACAAAACTAAGTATCAAACGATACTTAAAACAAACCAAGTATCAAAGCGATACTTAAAACAAACCAAGTATCAAAGCGATACTTAAAACAAAACATAAAACAAAACCAAGTATCAAACGATACTTAAACCAAACCAAGTATCAAAGCGATACTTAAAACAAAACATAAAACAAAACCAAGTATCAAACGATACTTAAAACAAACCAAGTATCAAAGCGATACTTAAAACAAAACATAAAACAAAACCAAGTATCAAACGATACTTAAAACAAACCAAGTATCAAAGCGATACTTAAAACAAAACGTAAAACGAAACCAAGTATCAAACGATACTTAAAACAAACTAAGTAACCGAGTACCCGTACCGGTTACATACATAGTGCCTCATCCCATTGTTGATAATAAACGGAGATAGTGCAACTCTGCTCCCCGATATAGTCTCAATCACTGAAACCAGTTCTCCTTTTCCATTATGCGTAATATGTGGATTATGCCTACTCCATTGACTGATCACGCTAGCTCTTATTGCTAGCCCCATCAAGAAGCCCTTTTCATCTATGTTGAATATTTGAGCTCCTTTGAGGTTATAACAATGTATCAGATGGCTTAACTTCCCAAAATAGTCTTGCAAAATGAGAGGATTATTGGCATAAGCTCTCTGTCATTCAAGGTTACAACTGAGTTTAGAGGATAAGATTTGATAACTGCTGAGGAAGCAACCTATCCACTTCTGCCCCAATAGGGTAGACAGTTTCTCTGTTTGTATAATGATACTGCTTGGGATAGTTAGTTCTTGGCGACATGGAATGATACTTCTCTTCTTCTCTCTTCTTCTTTTGCTTTATAATAGGTCTGAGGCCTCTTACTATATCACTGATAGTACAAGACTTTGTGTTCTATCAGTAATGCCTATTGTAAGCTTTCACTAATTCTACCTCTTGTAGAGTATTCTCGTTGTAATAGTAGTAAAGATTATGATAATAGTAAAGAGCATAATGGTATTTTATATTTGTTAACGTAATAAGTTGGAAAAGTACTTAGAATTTAATCTAATTTTATTTATACAAGTACTGCTAATCCTGGCATATGACTAGTCTCCCCTACACTCCATAAAACAAGCAATCTAAAATACACCAAAGTGGACCACTCAGTCTCATGACCACTCCTCCTAAATATAAATCCTAAAATCACTACCTACATGGGCTCAAGGTCCCCCACAATGACTAGCACTGACCCAGGTTTACTTGTTTTCCCATTCCGCTACCCAATACACCTATCTCATACTCTTACCCCTATCTACTGCCAACATATTCTGTGCTGCATACTCCTAAGAGGAAACATACAGTCTGTCCCAATATTGCTCTGTCCTCTTTTAATGCAAACCAAGATCAAGATACTACCCGACCAAAACCTAACTGGAAAAAAACGACATCCAGGCACTTTTATCATCTTATTCATCTTCGCCCACTTTAAGACCACTAATGTCCATATTGCGAGGTCTAACCCATCCCACTACTAGTGCTGAGAATGCCACAACTGATTGTGATACACCTGGAGACACTGAAGTCCTCTTTCTAAATGTTCAGTGAAGGTCATAGCACAGTAACAGGAACAGTCATACTACCATTGGTTTGGCAAATAGAGCCACTTCTTTGGAATAGTTATAGTATCTGGTAAAATACATCTACTGCTATCATGTTTCCTCTCACACAAAGTGCCAGTCATCAGGTCTCCTACTGTCACCATTCTGCCATTCCTTTCCGCCATCAGTATACTAGCGAAGGGGCCGAAGGGGCTACTTGCTATGAACAATTCCCCCAGTCTATCCCCTTATCATAGCGCGGAATCCCTAGCACTAACTATATATAATCCACCTGCTAGGACTTCGATCTTGACACTGCTGAATCTATATACAAGTCTTTATTAGTTGGACACTGTCTAGCATAGAGGGGGCACTCAGTTCAGTAGTGTCTAATATCTCTTCAATCACAGCTGTCATGGCAGACCAGGCCCGTCCCACTACAGCTCCTCAACAGAACATAGGAAGCCATACCAGTGAGACTATGAAGATGCCGGCATACCTTATGTTTACAAGTATAAGACCCATGTCCTTTTCAGTCATGCAAGGAACCTTATTCTTCTATTTGTAGTTCTCAAGTGAGGTTCATCTATCCATTCTCAAAGCTGACCCCTTCTCAAAGTAGGTAGTATAAGAAACGACCAATATTGACCTTAGCCTTCAGGTCAACTATCTCATTATTGGCGATACCTATGTGACCCAGGACCCAACTGAGACTGACCTGAGAAAAAGTGCTAGGAAGGAGTATAATCACTTCCTACAACTCATCAGAGTCACTATCTGAAAACATGTTGTCAACGAGAATGAGTGCCAGAATACAGCTCGAGATTATATAGACTGGACGCTCTTTAGTCACGTCGTGGGTATGTTGGAGGACACATACTACAGCAAACACCTCACATTCAACAATGCTCTAAGATAGAAGACTGAGAACCTATCAATACGAGTCAAGACCCCTTTTTCGAATACTGTATATCCCACATGAGCTCCCTTAAAGAACCTGGACCCCTCTGTGTAGATAATCATGACTGAAGATGTATAAAGGTCCATAAACAACAAATAGTAGCGCACAGCCATCACCGCCATGCTATTTTGAATCAAAGCTGTAGAATAGCAGGTGAGTTCCTGATCTGAGGTCTGTCGATATGCAACAATTCCTTCCTTCTTCCAGTTCATGCAGATCCTACTAAATCAAGGGTGGTCATCACAGTACCGGTAATTGATGAACAGTCAATAGTACCTCCATTGTAGATACTTGCCTTGAATAGTAAAATGTGGCATTCTGAACTCAGCTAACAGTATGTTGTTTGCCAGCTTCATCAGCATTCAAAGTACCGAACAGTAGCAATCATTGATGTGAACCTGAATTTGTTTTACATACCATGCATGGTTAGTTATAAACTCAAGCCTGTAGTTGATGGTCAGAAGGTAGGCTGCTTGTACCAAGTGGTAAGTCTCCCATGCTCCCAATCCCCCAACACTCCCAAACCTCTACTCTAATGCTGAAATCCTCCTCCTGACAACCAATCTTCTCTCCAACTAGTACTTTACATGAGAAGAATAGTTAAGAAATATATTAAACCTATATTCAAGAATACTCAAATCTTCAGAAGGCAAAACCACTTCTCCTAATAACTCTATTCCTTCCCACACCCTGTCTCCAAACCTAATATCCTGGGTTGAGGGCACTGAAACCCATACCTCAGGCCTGGGCTATGCTATCACAGTCAGCAAATATCACTCCTGTGCATCATTGGGCAGCATGACAAGAGTCTGCTGCTACCATGCTGATGCCATCATCAATGAATGAGACGACTAGTTAGCGAATATGGGGATTATCATATACGTGGCCTTGATATATCTGCCATATAGGTACCAAATGGGAAGGGAGAAAGAGGCAAACCCTGAGGCACCCCAGTGCTGACATGGTAAACTCAGGATATGCAACTGTTAAAATGAAAGTAAATTAATTTATAAGATGTCCACCTCTGAACCTACTGTCAAAGGTTTGGAGGACACCCTTAGTGTAATGTGTTCGCAAGATGCTAGTCACATTATCAGTAAAGGTACGATAGTTGGCATGTAGCCTACTCTACTAGAGAGGAGGCGAGATTGAGAATTAAATGAGGCTTAGAGGGTGTATTGATGAACAAAAAAGTAACCGTTCAACCAAGTATATTGAAATACTGTCTGTCGAAGTCTGCCTTTTCAATCATAGAAACAGGTAGTCTTTAAATACACAAATGTGTTCATGTCTAGCATTGTTAGGCGGAGAGAACTTGATAGACTTCAAGATTGTCTAGGCCAATCGAGATTCGTTTTTGTAGACGGAGATTGTCTAGGAAGGCTCGGACTTGGGTCGTTTCGTTTATAACTACTAGGAGCGAAGTAAAGTAGGTAAAGTAGGGGAGAATCGTAAAAGCAATATTATATTGCTAAGGTCTCTTCTCAGTTGCTTGATGATGTCTAAAGCTTGGGAGGCACTTCGATATTTATATTCCACGTCTGAGTGTTCGCGGACTACATCTATCTATCATACAACTATGTACTTCTTCAATTGTAATTCGCAACGTCGAGTTTTCTTCCAAGGTGCGAACACCTGTGGACCCTGAAAACCCTCACACCCTATTCGGTAATTACGATATTTCATCTTAGGAAGTGTACTGTCCCCAATATTAATATCCTGATTAGCAGAGTCTTTAGACTTATAGCATAGTTCTTAAGTCGAACTGAGTTGGCTCCAATTGTCTTTGCCATTGATAAAATGATCAGTCTTATTCACGGCTATATCTGCAAAGGTGGTGATCATTACAACCATCATAGGTCATTTGATTCCGACCCTTTGTAACTCCATACCCAATCGATAGATTTTCTTTGGATGACTTCCTATTCACTTGCAGGAAGCCACTCCACTAGACTGGTAATTAATCCCTCAGTCGGCAACCTTTGGTTGCTCTCTGGGTAGTAGGTTTCAGTAACTATTGTAGTATTGAGAATCACCCCATGACTACAATGTATT
Source organism: Tuber melanosporum (assembly GCF_000151645.1). NCBI lineage: Eukaryota > Fungi > Ascomycota > Pezizomycetes > Pezizales > Tuberaceae > Tuber > Tuber melanosporum. The sequence continues at coordinate 128,881 of NW_003298809.1, read as the reverse complement.
CCGAAACCCAGTTGCAACACTCCGTGAAGTTCGTTGGCTTCTTTGGTAGTGTCTTTTGGAGTTCTAGACTCCTCTGGTGTATGCAATTGTATCAGTCTCTAGTAGAGATCCTTTACTATTTGATACCATCTCATTGTGCAAAACCGTCCGGTTGCTTATGGCCCATACAAAAGGTGTCATACCTTTGAAGCCTAGTAACTCTCTGAGTAGTTGCCGGAATTACTCCGTTCCACTTCCCAGACCTAGCCGAGGGTTTCCTCCCATGTAACCTGCGAACAGGATCCAGTCGGACGTACGGCGGCGATGTATACAGTGTTATTCTCACACCTTCAAATCTGTGGTAATGTAGTGACAGGACGCAACTAAGATTGATATATATGAGGATGTGCGGGCCCTGTAAGGGAGCTGGAGGGGGGTGTTGGAGACCAGAGATTCCGATTCCAAGTGGGGTTACCCTACTTAGGATGGTTCCTAGGTATCGTGTTCTGGTATTCCTAACAAGCATGAAGGAAACTAATCAATGGTATTAATTGATACACTTTGGTAAAACTAATTAAGTATCAAAGCAATACTTAAAACAATACATAAAACAAAACTAAGTATCAAATGATACTTAAAACAAACCAAGTATTAAAGCGGTACTTAAAACAAAACATAAAACAAAACTTAGTATCAAATCATACTTAAAACAAACCAAGTATCAAAGTGATACTTAAAACAAAACATCAAACAAAACTAAGTATCAAACGATACTTGAAACAAACCAAGTGTCAAAGCGATACTTAGAACAAAACATAAAACAAAACTAAGAACCAAGTACCTGTACCAGTTAAACTTAGGTTACCAAAAAATCTGACAGGGGGTCAATATTTATATTATCAAACCTCTTTCAATATTCAGAGACAAGATCAGGTACTAGTAACCTTTGTTATACCGTAAGAATTCAAAAACTACCGCCATGGTATTATAAACTCCTCACTTCTCGCAAGAATCAAACAGAGTTTCTCCCAGATCAAGGTAAGCAGTTATCCTTAACAGGGCTATCCAATCTATAATTTTCCATAATGTCAGGAGTAGATATATTATTTCTCATGATTTGATGATATTGTATCTAAGTAAGTCAAACTTTAGTATTAATACCACCTCCGCCTGAAGCCAATCCGGAATATCATGATACAGCCCATACTTAATGAGATTCCGCATTGTTGTCATATCCCTTCACTTCCAAAGTCAGAGAAAAGAATAACTAATGTTATCCTCACCTGGACCCATATTCGTGTGAGATCTGCCAAGGGTGATTTCCATCTCCTGACTAGCCTCCATATTGATAGCAGAATTCACCTAGAAGGTAGGGTCACCATGGGATAACTGTTATGCAACTAGGTTACTGATATCAGAATGTGTAGTAACACAGGACACTTCTGGGTGGGACATGGAGGAAAGAGTTTTTCTCTTAGCTTCTAACCTCCGTACCAGCTGAAAGGTTTCCAGGTCCTAGCTCTTGACTATCTTGAACCTGCTGTGTTCGAACCTGGCCCTTAGCCGACAAGCTCAATAAACATGCATGATCAACTTGTAGTCCTCTGTCTGCTTTATCTTGTACTTGGAGTACCTTCTCAACTGAGCCACATCTAACCTCATTATCTCCAACTCCTGCATCTACCACTCACACTGACCTCTGGCAATAAAGGCCCATGGAAGTGAGCCTATCATACATCTCACCCCACCCCATAATACCTGATCTTCTACCTCTTGCAGGATATCCAACTGTTTCTCAACCTTCTCTCAGTTTTTCTGTTTCCCAGTTAGCCTCTGATGCATCATATTGTCATGGAGATCAATGGTCAATTTGAGGGTATTAGCGCTAGGCTCACAGCTAGCAGTGTTCAGATACTGATGTCCAATGTAAGGCCCCCACTAGAGACAATGGTCAATTCTGGCATTGTCTCAGAAGGTTGATACCATGGAGGGGACAACATTCATGTCACAAGCTTGGGTTGTCAACTACTGTTTCAGCCACTATCCACCTATATTGTTGTAATGTATATTGGTATCTCAGTCTTGATCTCTGACATTAAGGTCACTAAACACAATATTTGGCTTCCCAAGTTTATTGCACCATCCAATAAACTGGCTCTTAGTATACCCAGGTTGAAGGTTTACTCTAGCAAGTACCTTCTTCACCCATTTCTCCCAATATCCAATATGGGCATTGACTTTCCCATGCCCACTACCTCAAAAATACCACAAATATGAGACCAAACAAACACCTCACTACCTGACTTCTTAACAAAGGAAAACAAATCCTACCCAATAATATCTATAGGTACATGTTGTCGTTTTGGATAAACCACAGGCTTAATAACAAAAAAAATATCAACAACAGAAAATAAATCAAAGACAAGTACTCAATTCCAACTACTCCTCTCTATGTTTAATGCCATTATTATAATAAGCATTAATAGAATACTTTAACTGATCTACTTGGGCCGCTAGGTTAGAAGTGAAGGAGAAGCCATCCTTTTGATCCTGAACAGTCCAGAAAGCATTCTTTCAGCTAAGTTTAGTGGTGGTAGTAGTTTTTAAAATCCCATGCACAGGAGAAAATAAGGGTAGGTGACATTCCACTTCCTTACCCTTAATCTTTTCTGACTTATGGTAGGGAGGGGCTCCATCTTTCTCATGACTGCCAACCTCAACCTGCCTAGGCATCGGAAATCTTCCATAGCTGTATCGCCTCTTTTAGCTCTTTTTCACTAGTCTTTCCTGTTGTTCTGATCTCTTAGCAGGTTTAGTAGGGAGAGCCACATCCTTTCTGGGCCAAGAGGATGGTGGGGTGGGGAATGACGACCTGGATCCTAGGTAACATTCATATCCCCCAAAGTGGTCAATCTAGATACAAAGTCACCATTACCTCCTGATATGTCTACTGGCTTGGCCTGCTCCTCCTGGACAATATGGTTTGTTACCCATATGCTCCCAGGAGAAACACAATCCAAAAAAGAACTTGCAGTAAGAGGGGTAACCACAGTTGATCTCAAAAGGGCCAGTCTACAGACACTTGCCATACACCCTAAGAAAACAGTATTCCTCAATAACTTAGATGTTGTGCACCCCTTCTTATTACCAAATCCTGCCCTTGGCCAGCAATCCCACGATCTTGTTCCATTCTACTACAATGTAAATGCCATATGAGACAGTGTTGACCTGCCTCATAGCATGGATAGAGTCTATAATGTTAGGCCAGGAAATGGTAACTACACTGGTATTGAATTGCTCCAAGTCAGTACAGAGTCTATCAAAGCCTGCGCTTTCAGTCCAGCTCTCAACTGTCCAGATTGAATCCTTGCCCTCTATCAGTAAGAGAGACATCAGAAACAAAAATCCTTACCTTTTCTAGATTCTCCTGGAACTCAGACTCTGGGATCAAGAATTCCTGAAGTAGGTTAAGACTAGATTGATTGAGCTAGTAACCTAGCTCCATAATGGAGTTTGCTGCCAAGATCAAAAAGATGTACCTGATCTCTAGTGTGACAAGTCCGGAGACCCCATTAGGACTTAGCTGAACTCGTATCGTATAGGGGCCGAGGTTACCTTGATAGCCGCTGTGGTAGCTGGGCTAGACCAAACTGGTAGAATGATATGAGCGTGGTTGTGGAAACCAGTTCCTGTCTATCAGTGTTTCTCCACTGAGTCTTAGCTGTGATGGCCTATTTTTTCTCTCTACCGGATTCTCAGGCAGCCTTTGATTACCTTCTGGTTGGACCACTGACATGTCTACCATGTCTCTTTTGTTCCTTCTTATGTACATCTTCACTTCCCTTTTCTTCCCAGTAGCCAGACCTGTCTTCCCCACTATAAGCCATATACTGGAAACACTACCCTTCTACCACTAAAAAGGTCACCAGTACTGGACAGGTGGGAGGAAGCAGTAAATGCTTGTATGGTAGGGGGTACCTGCTTCTGTAGAGTGGCAGGATGTTTCAGCAAGAATGCTATTTGTTTCACTATTACCGTAAAAATGGCTTTAGTAGTAGGTATCACTGCAGTGGTCCCCTTTCCCTTAGAGTAGGTAGGGAGTAGCACTACCTCTGAAGAGAAAGTAGGAGTACTGTAGGACACAGTGGGAGAAGGGTAACCATGGGAGAATAGCTTACCATACAGGGTCTCTATCTCTTTTTCTTGTTTGCCAATAATATCAGTTAGTACGTTAACTACTTGTTCCAACTGGTAGACCCGTCACCAGTAGTTTACTCCATCCTCTAGACCTTTATTACCAAATACGGAGCCCTGATTCATCCAAACTCAGATATCATGGACAGTATCATCCTCAATCGACCCAGATTTCTGCGAAAGGTGGTGTTGAGTGTTGCAGGAATAAATATCCTCTAGGCTTTTCAACATGGATCCTATTATTCTACCCAAGTGGGATCCTGGTGATGGGCTCCTACCTACATCTAACATCTCATAGACACTAGTTATGATTGAGTCTGCTCAGGCCAAAGCAGTGTCCACAGCCTCTGGCTGGGTATCTAGAAGTTGAACCATCAGTAGAGTCAGGTACTCACATAGGATCTATGGAGAGTCTTCAGGATATCCACTTGAAAAAGCCACCTAGGGTTTATCAAATGCTGATGGTAATGAAGCCATTGCCAGAGAAGGGACATGCTTACTGTTACCAAAACCTGTTGCCTCAGAGTCACTTCCATCATCCAGACCTATGGGAGTATCCCTAGCCAACATCTTGGAGGTCAGTAGTGTTAGGCGGAGACTATCTAATAGACTTTGGAGCTTTTTAGGCCAATCAAGATTCATTTCTGTAGACGGAGATTGACTAGGAAGGCTGGAACTTTTCTCATTTCATGACTACTAAGTGTAAAGGAAAATAGGTAAGGTAGAATAAAATCGTAAAGACAATATTATATTGTTAAGGTCTCTTCTCTATTGCTTAATAATGTCTAAAAGCTTAGGAGACATTTCAATATTTATATTCTGCGTCTGAGTATTCATGAACTACCTCTCTCTATTATAACGTTCGGGGCTTTAGGCCCTCAAGTGGCGTACACAGTAGGGG
>NW_003298809.1:0-123784 GCF_000151645.1 Tuber melanosporum | reverse complement strand
CCTCTCTCTATTATACAACTATGTACGTCTTCTGATTATAACTCGCAATGTGGGGTATTTTTCAAGGTGCAAACACTCGGAGACTCTGAAAATTAGCACACCGACATTGCTAATTGCGATATCTCTGACTAGGAATCATGCTATTCCCAATAGTAATTATCCAATTGTCAGAGGAGTTAGACATAAGACCAAGTTCTTAAGTCAAACTGAGTGGGCTCTCCTCTTCTCTATCATTATTGAAATGATCACTTTCTTGTGCAGATTCTATCTGCAAAGGTAGTCGTAATCACAACCTTCCTAGATCAACTGACTTCAAACCTTCTTAACTTTGTATCTAACAGACAGCTATCTTTCGGGGGAGCTTTCTACTAATTCACAGCAAGGTATTTTACCAGATTGATAGATAATTCCATGGTCGGCATCCCTTGATTGCTGAAGGTACTAAGATTTTAATTGTAGTTCTAGTATTAAGGACTATTTCTATAGTAACAACGTGTTGCAAAACCCAGTTGTAATACTCTGTAAAGCCCATTCATTTCTGTAGTAGTGTTTTTCAGAGTTCTAGACTCTTCTGGTTATTGTATAGTGGATGCAACTCTATTAGCTTCTTGCTGAGATTCTTTATCATTCGATACCAGCTCTTTCACACAAACACGTCCTGTTCCCTATCACATATGCAAAAAATGTTACATATTTAAAGCCTAGTAGTGTCCTGAATAGTTGATAAGTTTACTCTGTTCTACTTCTCAGACCTAGCCAAAGGTCACCTCCCATATATCCTGCAAACAGGATTCGGTCAGATGGATGGTGGCAATTTATACAGTGTTCTTCCTATACATTTAATTTTATAGCATAATAGTCGCAGGACCCAATTGAGATCAATACATAAGGTAATGTGTAAGTCCATACGAGGATTGCAGGGGTACATTGTTGACCATAGATTCCGATTGTGAGTCAGGTTACCCTACTTAAGGTAGTTCCTAGGTATCAGATCTGGTATTTCTAACAGATAGAACATCCTGACTTACCTGACATGACGGGGAAGAGGGTCTAGCTTCAATTATTGACGGAAGTACAACAGGTAGGGAAATGGCCAATTGCTCATGATGAAGATCTAAGGGCAGGCAAGAGAGAGCCAGAATGATTTGTTTCTTCTGTCCTTGATCAACCCTAATAGCCCTTAAAAACTAAGAACCGAGAAGGAGGATAGTAGATTGTTCAGCAGAGGAAGCTGACAGTATATGGTGGCGCGTTCCAGTAGCAGAAGGGTTGTAGTCCTCATTCTCAAGGTCATCTAGCTTGAACTTGGGGGTCTAGGATAGCACCCTTTTGCTAGATAACATCCCAGCCAGGATAGAGAGTGTAGAGGAGTTAGCCCTGCAGGTAGGCCCTAGCAGAGGAAACTGGTCACTTTGTGCATTGGTAGCCACAGTGTAGAGAGGGGTAACAGACTAGAAGCTTGCCTAAACTGCAGTGGCAGTCGAGTTGTTTTTAGCCAGAGGTAGAGAGGACTCAGAGATAATAGTCTGAGATTCTTAGGAGGCGAGGGTTCGAGGGCTTCAGAGTACTCCAAGTCGTAATCAGAGTTAAACTAAATGAAGAGTCCTGTAGTAGAGCTCTTGTCCAAGCCACAGGTGGCTAAACAGCCCTTCCTCATTAGTAAGCCCAGTACCAAAATCTCCACTTCTTTCATTGTGGCAATGGTTGTAACAGAATCTATTTACCAAACCTCTTCATCAAACTGATGGTTTACCATATTCTGACACTTAATACAGTGGAGAAACTATAGGAAACAAAGGTGGTACCTGGGTACAATGTAGATACATGTAGTTGTAGCGATGAGGCGACAGTCAGTGTCAAAAATATGCATAAGAAGGAAGGGCATACTGACAGTCACAAGCGATGAGGAAGGATCGTAGTTAAACTAAATGTGCGATAACATCTCACAGGCAGAGGAGAATCTGTGGAGCAGGAGGCTTTCGAAGACACCATCTTTATCCAAACTACACTTCCTGATCACTAGAACTGGGCCGGCAATATGGTACACTCTAGTGGCTTCCAAGTGAGAACAATTTCTTCTAACCTACCACCCACAACAAAAAACACATACAAGTAACAATAGATGAAGTATTTATCACCAGCGACATAAGGTAAAATATTGTTGTCCCTACTTCTGAGATAGGGTAAATATAAGAGTAGGAAAAGTACATGAAATTTAATCTAATTTTATTTAAAATTCTACCACCAATACCGACATATGACAAGTCCTTACCGGCACAGGAATACTGCGAACTGGTATGCCACGAACTTTGAGCCAACCAAGTAAACAGCCCTACATGTACTATCTCCAAGTTATGCCTGCATAGAAACTAATTATAAGACAATCAAATAACCAAGTATCCTCCTCAGTCCAAGTCTGTAGCCTCTCTGGTTTGAATCCAACTAGTACTAGATGTAGCTAAAGGCCAATAAAAGACCAACCCTACCGGGTTCCTTATTTAAAAAACCTAAAAGCGCTACCACCCAATCAGAATAATATCATGCAATCCATATCTACTACAAGAGAAAACCAACAAACACACCAAACCTACAGATGATAAAATAGTAGGGAGAAGGTGATCAACATGTCCACCTCTCGTGCCCACATACCTGGCCATCAGCCCTAAGAACCCACTTTTTCAGTTGCCACCAAAGAGTGTACCACTGAGGAGGACCAGTATCTACTACCTGTACATCAAACAAACAACATAAACAAAAGAAATTCATGAAAGTAATAACAAACTGAAACAGCTAGTCAGACCTATCTCCCATAGGTAGTGCCATGCCTCCTCCTGCCATACCTATAGCTAAACCAAACACAACAAACAAATACTACAAGCTGTAGCATGTAACACCCAAATAAGTCTAACTTGATTGTGGCAACCCACTATCTGTGTAGGTGGCTGTCAATCCACAGGTCAGTCAGAAAGCTTTACAGCACTCAACAGCTTTACCTCATTAGGACAGCAGGCCGCAAGCACTTAATTCGACCATATTCAACCTGATGCAGGCCCAACTAGTACATGCAGTTGCCCGTCACCCCCCAATCAGCCCGTTTTAAGGGCCATACACCAGATACCATGAGACCCATCCAGCACCCAGTGTACCTCGGACAGATCTACTATCTAATAGCAATAGAACAGCCTATACCAGACCCCATTAGGTAGTTACTAGTTTTGCCCACACCAATAGAGTCCCACTCCCGATACTATATAGCTGAGATAGCTACCAGCTGAGACCACGAAAGACAACAGAGGAAGCACCAATACCAAAAGGTATGGACATCAGCCATACTAACCAATGCAGCCCACGAGAGGCCAAACCAAGCTGAGATTCTTAGCCCCCATTATTCAAAGACATTCCCACTGGTCTATCAATAGTCGCTGACGGAAAGATGGGCTAGAGGAATCCCCAATTGATGATACAGGAAGGGGGAGGGCAAATGAACGAAAGTAGACAAACAAAAGGTAGTCTCCACTTATAACAGATGAGGCTGCCAACTACAATCTACAATCAAACTACCCCAATGCACAGACACCACAAGTGTCTGGCAGCCAATTATCATACACTACCTCAGGCAACCACAAGAGCCATACCAGTGGGTAACATTTTTTAAGTGTCAAAGCTATTCCCACCAAAGCAAGGAGGAACCACCTGACTCAACCGCTACAATGCCGCAAGCACAAAAACTCCAATGGAATAGTGATAAACATCGCAGGATTCTAACTGTAGAAATATACAGTAAGGAGGAGGAATACAGTGAGTACCACTCTGCTACCTGAGTGATAATGGGGTCAGTATATTCAGTTGAGATATAGAACGATCATTCAGTAAACCCATAGATGATTTATCTCCCAAGAACTAAGAACTTTATTAAAATGCAATAAAAAATATGAGCTGGGCCAAAAAACGACACAGGTGATCCCCCTAAACACAAAGTTCAATCCCCCTAATCGAACACAAAACATACAAGTAGACGATAGACAGAAAGCTGTAGACCTTTTACTGAAAGGGGCACATACATGACTGTGATGAAAAGCTCACAGCGCCAGCATCATGAGATAACCAGCAAACAACAAAACAGTACAAACAAGTAATCTGCAACACAATCACCAACACTGATAGACTTAACACCAAGGACCTCAGAAACTACTTAGCGAACTCACATATCTTCTGCAGAACCTAAGATAAAGAAGACCATTATAGATGTGAAAGGAATGCTACTGAGGTGGAGTAATAGCAAGAATGAGAAAAGTGCTTGGGACAAAGTGTGAAGACCCTATCCTCCTTGGCCCTACCAGCCTCCTTATATCATGCTCTTCTCACCCCTAGTCATGTGACCCAAGGTGGTCACATGGGTGAAACCAACTCATAACAGACTAGTTATATAACCAAAGTGATCACATGTAAAAAACCCATGACCTTATGGCAAGGTTATATGCAAAATCTCATAAACCAATCATTACACAATAAACAAGTCATATGGCTCCAAGTGGTAACATGAGTAAAGCCCATGATCTTGTAACAAAGCCATCTGTGAAATATAAATCATATGCACAAGGCATTCCCGCAAGGTATACCTACATGGTACACCTACCAGATACACATCCCATGACTCATAATCAAGTCATGTGCGAAGCATAATAAATCATAAGATAACAAGTCATATGACCCAAATGAGTCATATGCATGAAACAATAACATACCTATGACTTATAATTATGAGTAATGTGAAAACCTTTTCCTCACTAAGCCGTGTTTGTGACACTTCACTTCTGTTCCAGATGAATAGCCATAGTGCAAACCATATCTAACCTTGGGGGAAACCCCTGATCATCTTGCTCCTCATACCATTTAACAATAGCCGACTCCTCTGCTGGGGTCAGGTGCTGTTGTTCTTGGTGCAATATCACTTGGCTATCATGGGTTCCTGCGATCTGCTGATATAGTATTCACTTGTTGACTTCAAATGCTTCCACAGCTTTGGCCACAGTTATTGGATTATCAATCAACCTGAGGAACTTGTGTACTTGCTGGAGGCATTCATCATACTCCGAGACTTTGTGCTTGTTAACCCGACCCATCTCGTTCGCATTTTTTGAGTTTTGTTTATCTTTGCACACAGGAGCGGGGTTGCCTCCCATAGACACCCTGTCTCATATTACGCGAAAATGATGTGACACATCCCGGTCTTGTGTCACACCACCGCCTTTTACGTTACTTTGTTGTTCCAAACTTGTGGGACATCATTGTGATAAGTTTGAGGGGGGATGAGAAGCGTGGGTTCCTGTACTTCGGGATTTTTGTCCTTTCTGTAAGCGGGGGTTTGTTTATCAGTACAAGACCCCAGTTCCATACGCGAAATTTCCCCCAAAACCGGACTTCGGCCAGTTTATGTCACGATGAACTTGTCCTCGCGAGGTGGAATTGATATAGAACCGCATTTACCTAACCCACAGATCACCCCCCAAAGTGTGCCGTCAGTTTATGAGAGGCGGATAACCAATATGGAGCACTGATTTAGAACTGCACTGGGATGACCCTCTCGTTATCATGCAGTGGGGTCCGCCGTCAAACTGTGACAATTTTTCCTGCACTGGCGATTACGTAAGCCTAACGGGAAAACTCGGTCTGGTCCCGCCACGAACGAGCGTTCATCTTTATCATCACCAAGCATCACCCGGTTTCTGCTTGGCGGACACTAGTCCCAAATTCCAATGGACCAAAGTCCGGACTCTGATGCCGGTCGTGATATTCTATCCTTGGGTATATGAGTTCGGGAACGTTTTGTTGGGTTTTTGTGGTACAAATATATATTCTCACCCGGCAGGCAGGCCCGGGTCAAATTTGATCTCGGTGAAGGAGGGGAGAATAGCGGAATGGGGGGGGTGGTAAGGCTTATCCGCCCGGCATTGGAGGGATGGTATAGGAAAAGGCTCTCGCAGCACCCTACTCTCGAGCCCCCCTATTTCTTACAAGATGTCAATCTACCAGTAATTCTCTATGGTTATTCCGTGAATATGGATGGTGCGTCATGTCCCGTCCCGCACAGAACGAGACCTATCGGTGTACAGAGTCCCTATATTGGACTTGCTATTATAAAAACCATTGTTCAAGCAATCCATGCGAATGCAATGACGCATAACTCCATACAGTATGTAACCCGATGGATAACACCACTTATACATACCTGGTCGCATAACTATAGTCCACCGGAGCAGCCGCAGTCTCATGTCAACTATAATGGCTAGGATATAATAACTCCCTAAAACGAACTATCACCAAAGATCACTGCGATGCAAGGATTTCCTCCGCCGCCCCCCCCCCCACAGTGTGCCGAATTCCGGGAATGCAGTGGGTTCCTGAGTCCGAAAAAGGGGAAAGAAGTTGCGGATCAAGAAGCGGCATAGCTACTTACCCAGCAGGGATGGGGAAACTCAAGCGGTTTGAATGGTGCATGACTTGGTATAGAAAGAAATAGCCTCGAGGGGGGTACTGCATGTAGATCAACGCCGACATGACCGCTGAACCTCGCCACCAAGAAAAAACGTAGGTTTTTGTAACCGGTGCTCCCGGGCGTGCGTGACGTATGGATCTTCAAGGGGGAGGGGTGGGGTTACTCTACTTCTCGAGATCGGTAAACGGGCACGATGTATCACCGTAGTCTAGCTTTTTGAACGGATACTTACCTGTGAGATTACATGCAGAAATGGGGCTCTAGGAAGCGAAGTTGGAGGGGGAGAGTAGGGTGGGAGGAGGATATCGTGAAATGGAATGCTATATTACCCGGTGCTACACACCCACTCTCGACACGCCACTTTTGTCACTTTATATAATATTATCCTCTCCTCTTAACCCCCCTCTTCTGTATTCAATCACCCCATCCATTCATCACCGTCAGTCCGTTTAGCCCTCCGACATCGAGAAAATGGCAAAGACCTGGCTGATAACTGGCGCATCCTCCGGCATCGGGCGAGAAATCTCCCTTGCAGCCCTTGCGCGCGGCGACACAGTCATCGCCACTAGTCGAACCCCAACGCGACTCGCCGACCTCTCCACACGAGGAGCCACAACCCTAAAACTAGACCTGACCTCCCCCCACTCCGAACTCGCATCGGTCGTAGCGCAAGCCCTAGCCCAGCACGAGAACATAGACATACTAGTAAATGTAGCAGGCTACCTTCTCGAAGGTGCGGTGGAGGAGACAGATGAGGGGGAGACGGACCGCCTATACAAGACCAACCTCTTCGGTCCCATGAACCTCGCGCGGGCACTCCTCCCGCACTTTCGCGCTCGCAGCAGCGGCGTCATCGCCAACGTCGCTGGCATAGGCGCCCTCAGGGGCGCGGCCGCCGCAGGGTACTTTTGCGGGAGCAAGGCGGCACTCAGGGTCGTTACCGAGGCCCTCAGGGCCGAAGTGGCGGCGTTCGGGATCGAGGTTTGCTGCGTCATGCTGGGGCATTTCAGGACCGCGTTCCTGGAGCATGGGCATCGGCTCGTAGCACAGGAGCGGATTGAGGAGTATGAGGGTGTGCTTGGCGGGATCAGGAGGGGGTTCAGCGCTTTTCACGGACACCAGCCAGGGGATCCGGTCAAGGCTTCCGCCGTTATTGTCCGGGTCTTGGCTGGGGACGCGGGACTTGGGGGGGTGCCCGGAGTGTTGCCTGTTGGGGGGGATGTGTTTGAGAAGATGGGGGAGGTTGAGGGCTTGAGAGAGGTGGCAGGGTATACGAATTACCAGGGGGAGGAGGGGCATTGACGGTGGCGTACGAGTATCATAGTTTTGCAATTTAGGAAAAATTGAATCTTGGCAGCCGGCTTTGTTGAGGACTTGTCGTTGAATAATCATGAAAACTGTAAATAATTGAGAATCGTCTCATTCACAGGTGCTGTAAGACGTCCAGAATTTCCTCCTTTGGATTGGGGCAGAAAGGAAACAGAATATTCCCCCGGAGTCCCCGGTTGGGACGGCTAAAAAGGGAAACACAACAACATTTACGTTATCACACTCGAGCAACTCTTCCCACACATGTAGGAATACCGTAGCACGAATCGCAAAATGCCATAGTGAATAGTAATAATCCCAAAAGCGGTAACAACCCCACCGATCCCCTTCCTCCCTCGCTAATCTACTCGAGCGAACTGGCACGACACCACACAACTACACAACCACACACAACTCGGACATAATCATTAGAGTTCCCATTTCCCATCGGCCACACACACCAACCACACCTACAGTACGGCTCGCAGAGCATTTTCCAGAAAAGTAGGAGATCCAGCTTGAACCCTTTTCGCGAAGCGGCGTTAACAGAAAATAACTACCGTGCCCGATCGACAAAAACAACACCCCCGCCGCCGTGGCCCCCCCCACTCGGCTAACTACTACCGAACACGTTTTTTTCCCCCTCGCCCCTTTGGGAGGGTTATGTGACGTACGGATATCAGTGCCCGTGGAGGAAAGTTTTACTCGGGTCCGTGGGTGGGGGCTTTTTTTCTCCTCTCCTTCCCCCCACACGCGGAGGCAAGCTGAAGCACTTGTACAGTACAGTACATTATCGGTACATTACTGCGCAGCTTTAGCACTGTACTCGTACTGTACATGCCCACACCACAGTGATGGATAGAGGCAACCTTGGTGGGGTACCGTAATTTCACTGGGTTGTAGGAATCGTTGTGGATGAGTTTTTACCATTTTGAGACGACGCAGCCGGTGTCGGTTCTCTCCCTCCCCTCCCTCACATTTCATTTTAAGGTTTTTGGTGCCTTCTTACGAGTATGAGTGGGGGTGGAAGTTTATACGGGGGATTTATCTATACGGTGGGATTTTAATGCGGAGAGCAAAGTTTCAAACTGTGCTGTACTCTATAGCACTTTAGCCCCATGTACAGTACTCGTACAGTATCATACAGTACTCTACAGTGATGAGCGGTTTTTGTAATTTTTCCTCTTTCACCAGCAATTGAACAGCAAAAATTCAAGCGCGCTTACCGCTACGAAAGAGACATAATCGAAAGAAGGGGAGGGAGTTGGAGAGAAACACAAAACGCCCTATCGCGAAATACTGGTGGATGGCTTCGCCCACATTGGTTGGAGATTTGCGTTTTTTTCATTCTTCATTCTTTCTAGAATCTCTGCAGTTGATAGCGTAAGCGCGGTACAGTACACTACAGTGCTGTACTCGTACAGTTATTGCCTGTCTGAATGGGTGATAGCTGGTGTCGGGAGATGAGGGGGTGTGTGTTCTACAGAAGGTTGTTTAAGCTTTCTTTTCTTTTCTTTTTCTTGTGAAGACATGGGGGCTTGCTTTGCTTGGGAACTTGTTCCGAAAGGATAGGCGGGGAAGGCAGTGATCGTCATGATATTGTTATAGGGTTCGGAAACCGGTGGAAGGTCGGAGTTTTTATGGACTTTCTTAACATTGCTGATTGGCTCACTTACACCCGAATCCGCCATCGGATGAGCTGCTGAGTAAGATAGACAAAATGCAGTGGAGATTCTCCTCTCTCTCTCTCTTTTTACATGACAATAACTTATTCTTCATATACCGCATGATTCAAAACTGCACAAACACTGGTGTTGAACCTCGACAGATTACAGAGACTCTTTTTCTTTTTTTTTTTTTGGAAACCCCCCCCCCGTTTTCCTAAAGTGCTCCAAGAGGAAGATGGGTATTTAGGCGTTGAGGCCCGGATGCGAGACAGAAATAACGAAAACCGTGACAGTTGGCGTAAGGTTACTATTCTTTATCCATACCAAAGGATTGAAATACTGGGACATCTCCCGGTGGGTTTAGTGACTACCGAGGAGTCGTGTGTATCAGCTTTGTGTTCGGGGAAGAGGCTTTGGGAGGGGCCAATGCTTACGTAAGCTTCTGAACAGCCTCGTGGTTAGGAATGTCCCCGTCCTTGAAGTAAAAATCCGTGACTCGAGTGCCCTCCGACCACCACGCCGTCTGCCAGCCATCGGTGCCCACGGAAAAGAAGGTATCGCCGGGGCCAAGTCTGAGAACCTCTCCCGACGGAACGGTGATCAGTCCTACCTGACATTAGTATAACCCACGCTGGTCGAAACGCACTGGGCTTACAAACCAGCGCCGGCGCTCATGAGGACCAAGCTAGGTTCCGGTGCCGGATGGGGCGGCATAAAAAACCCCTCGTGAAAGTCGTATTGGTAAGCCGCGTCGAAGGCACCCCATCCTACAAGACTCGCGCCCTCGATCCCACCCACTGCTGGCACAACGTTATCGATTTCCCAGCATTGCAGGATGTTGGTCGCCTTCCCTTTGGAGTCGAGTTCCTGCGTGATTGCTGGGAGCGTCATCTTGTGGGGGTCTTTGCTCGTTGGACAGCGGAGTTCGTAGTCTCGGGAGGTATAGTCCGCTTCGCGGAGGTGGTGGTGGGGGGAACCTTGGTACATGAAGGAGGGGGAGTGATGCACGAGCACGGCTGTGGCGCCGGATGCCAAGAGTGTGAGAAGGGGGGTGATCTTCATTTTGGGGTTAGGGTTATAGGGGTCTTGAATTGGGGAGCGAATTTTGATAGTAAGAGTGTTAGATGTGAGGGTTAATCAAGGATCAGTTGAGGAAGAGAGGTTGGTGTCTAAGCGGTGGTAGTGCTACGAGTGGTAGCGGCAATGAAGACCCAGGAGTTAGTGATGATGCCTTCCAACTAGGCCGTTATGGGGGTCTTTATATCTCTTCCACGACCGCTCCCACGCTCCCCGATCCCCCTCTAGAAAACACGCAAACTATCTTGAGCCAAGCTACTGGGTACACCAAGGCATACAGAGTGGAATAACAGGAAACTCCATCATCTCCGTCTTTCGTCTTGAATCTCTGCGCTTCCTATCACTAGATACATCAAAGGCCTACAACCGATAGGAGTCGACGTCATAACTCCTGCCGGCTCACCGATCCGCACGCTCACTTTGGGAGACGCGAGGTCGGGACTGGCAGACATCCGCTCTTAACTGGGTAGGTTGAAGAGGGTAGTTTGGAAATGACTGACACAATGCAGGCGGACCAACAAGCCAACCGAGCTGCTCTGCCCCGCTCGCGTGCATATGTTTAGCGGTATCGGTATGGGATGGGTGGGGCGTAACCCTGTTTCCCATACACGAACTGCTGTTTTCGAACGCATTTTCTCACGGGGGTCGGGGGGGGAGGAGCTTCGACATGGTGCGCGGGTTGGGGGTTGCCGTACTGCCGTATTTTGTGTTGCTTCATGGGACGGTTATCGAATGGGCAGGACCTGTGTGTGCCTGTGACCTTTTTCCACTTGGTGAACTTGCTCTTCATTAACTTGCTTTCTTGATGGAGTTGGAAATCTTACGGAGATTATTGTGGGGTGGGGATAGCGGAATTACGGTCACTAGGGGGGCGTGTTGGTGAGAGGAAATTAAACTTTGACGGGGATTATACAGTGCTCCGGTGAGGGAGCTGCGCAAGTGGGAGGATGTGTGCAGCAGGGCCGTTCGGGAGTCAAAGAAAAACTCCGTTTCGCCGAGAATTTTATCTGGTGATAATGCGCTCCCGGGGGGATTCGGACTTCCGAATGATATAATTGAGGAATTGGGAAAGTGGCGAGAGAGGTTGAAGCGATTTAGGTTCTTGTGTTGATTGCTTAGTATGGTTGCTGGTGGGGTAGCGATGGACTGTCCAGTGAACCTTGTCAATTGAACCACGTTAGTTATATTGATTGTCGGTAGGGAGTGCAGTGCTGCCGAGAGTGAGTGCGGTCAGGTGTGGTTGCGATTGAAGACTTTCTGAGGGGTTTGTATTGCAACTTCGCTACCCACCTAAAAAAGAAGGCTGGAGTGGATAGTGGACTATTACCATTACATCTCCAATCGCATAAATTTCCTATCCAACCGGTGTATCAGCTACCGTAGCAAAGTATCTCCAGCAGAAATCAATAACGTCGCCATCAAAAGACCCTTTTCACCCACCTTGAGATGTGCCGGACAGATCCGAACAGGTGTCTGCGGACCCTTTCTTCATAACATCACCGTCCCAATCACCGGTAAATTAAGCGCCACTGGGTGGTAGGGTGGTAGAGTGGTTGGTGTATGGAGAAGAGGAAGGTCCCAGGAATTATTACCAATCGTCGATCCCTTACCAGCCACCATAGATGAAAAGCCCCTTTTCCGTGGCGCATCGACATGGAGCGTAAGTGAAGATGACACCAGTGTCATGGTGTCAGGGCATCAGGTGTGGGTGGGGGGCACCAGTGGGTATAGTACGATATCGGGGGGGGCCCAAACCGAGAATGTTTATCGGTCTTGATAATATGGAGTTGTCATCCGGTCCGGACCTAGGACCCACGTCAATTCACTGCCAAGACTTCCGAGACTGAAAAGTCAGGTCAGCACCACACCATTCTGCCCTCGAGTAAAAGTACCGAGCATCAATGGTTAGATTGGGATCGGCGGGATCGCATGTCTACCGCGTTGAATGCCTGGTTTGTTGTTGGTTGAGATTAACGAGCGGAAGCGTTCTTCATTGTACTCGTACTGTACGACCTACGAGTACCGCACATTACGAGGCATTGACAACCAGGTACAGTACCGTACTGTACCTGTAGACAAATTTAAAATTTAACAAGGCGCAGCTTTTTTATATTCTGTTGACAAGCAATATCGCCTGTTTCCTACAAGCTGAATCAACTGGTTCAACCTACAACAGGGTTTAGTTGTTATAATCTATCTCGCTGAACGCTCCATAATGTATCATACCGTGGTTAGACTTGGCACCGGCTTGGCAGTCGTGGCTCACCAATTGACTAGATCCCCGGAATTTGGGTTAGCGCTGGTCGAATGGTGTGCCAAGCATTTCCAACCGATCGGCGGGCCCAAGCCGCTCCCGCTACTGTACCGGGTTACTCGGATTTTCCAATCTATCCCCCATCGCGACCACCTGGCTCTGGCTTCGGCACGCGAGGCCCGGTAAAATAATATTGCAGCGTTCCGCATTGCAGACAGGCACAGGCACAGTGCCGCTGTCGCTCCCCTACAATCGTTTGGCGAATTTTCCAAGAATCCCTCGCACTTCGACTCCCGGAGATTGGGGCTCTGCTACGGTACGCAGGGATAGAGACAAATCATGACATGTTGGATTCTGGGAGAAGTCTCGTGTGTGGGGAAGAATAGCTTTCCCGGTAGGATGCTGTGCCAGGTTTACTCTATCCAATCACTACACACCATGGCTTGAGCTGACGTCGCGGACACAGTAGTGTTCGAACATCTTTCCCCAACACGCTGCCGATCGTGACAATGTTTAGGAATTGCCCACTCAGGTTTCTTAGGCCCGAATCACACAAGTCTAGCCACCTCGGAATGTCTGCTGAGCCTAGCGACAGACCATAGGAGAGAGGCAGCGATGAGAGTACAAACCACACATTTAGCATGGTCTGGTCTCCCTAGCCAATTTCCTCCCCCCCTCCACTACCGCTCACCATCATCGGTGGGGGCAAAGGGGACAATATGGCGTGAAAAAGAAAAAGAAGCTTTTACCGTTTCTTCCGTCTCACGGGCCGAATGCCGTTCGAGTACATGGAATCGTTATATAAAGAAGCGTGTTTCTCTTGACTTCCCTATTCCCATCATCCTTCCTATCCTCCACACTTCAAACACATCCGTTAATACGCCGGCCACTTCCTACAAATGGCTTTTCAAAACTTTGTCAAAACGCTCGCTGCGTTGGGCGCCCTCTATGGGGTTAATGTTGCCGCACTCCCGACCTCGAACTGCGTGAGTTTCCTTTTCTGATAGTTTCTTTTGCCGGCTTCGGTGCTGATGCTGACGACGGCGATGATGATTTGCAGTGCTCTCTCTTGGAAGCTTCCCTCCCTGCTAGGATCATCAGCATTGGAACTGCCAATTACACTACGGTGAATCATGATTATTGGTGTATGTTGGCCGCATTCCGGGGTTACATCTTGATTCTCTGACTTGGCGAATATAGCATCCACTACCGTCCTTTCTCCCGGTTGCATCTTCTCCCCAACTAGTCCGCAGGAAGTGGCCCAGGCTGTGAAACTCTTCACTGACAACCAATGCAAGTTCGCTGTCCGGGGAGGAGGCCATTCTGCCGTTCCCGGTGCGGCCAACACCAACGACGGCGTTCTCATCGTCACCGAAGGCCTCAACGAGCATACCCTCACCAACGAAAACTCCGCCTGGATCGGTGCCGGAAACACCTGGGGTCCCCTCTACGAGTTCCTAGGACCTTACCACAAAGCCGTCGTCGCCGGCCGTTACTACCCCGTTGGGACTGGATTGCTCCTGGGTGCCGGTCTGTCCTTCTTCGGAAACGAGCTTGGACTCGCCATCGATAATGTCAAGACTTACGAAGTCGTCTTGTACAATGGCACCATTGTTCATGCGAGTGCTGCCTCTCATCCAGATCTTCACCGTGCTCTTAAGGGTGGTGGTGACAACTTTGGTGTCATCACCAGGTACGAGCTCATGACCAATAACCTTCCTGACTGGATTTGGGGTGGTATGGTTTACTATAACCAGTCCCAGCTCTCCCTTGTGGAGGACGTCGTCTACGACTACCATGTCGACAAGGCGGTCCACGATGTGAAGACCCACGTTCTCCCGCAATACGGCTTCAACGGGACCACCAATGAGACCAGTAACTTCTCCCCCATATTTTACAACGGTGCCCTAAATTCTACCCCCGCTGCTCTCCAACCCTGGCTCGATGCTCAGCCATATAAAAACACCATGCGCCAGGCCCAGATGGTCGACCTCGCGCGTGAATTCAACGCCGGGTTCGGGTATGGACTTGTGCAGGTGCAGAGGACTTTCACTATCTACGCGGATAAGCAGTTCTTCCACGACGTGTGGTATCAATTCCAGGTCTGGCTTCAGGGATACAAACACATTCCCGGCTTCTACGGGCTACACTGTAATATGCCCGTCACCCCTAATGCCGTTCAGGAGGGTATTCTCAAGGGCAGAAATGTTCTTGGGATGGAAGGTGCTGGAGACCGGACTTTGTCGAGTATTGCACCCCCGCCTCCCCCTCTTTTCTGCTCCTCTCTTGGGCTGGTACTAATGTTTGACAGTCTTGTACTTTGGTTTGACTTTCGATAACCTCTCCGACACTGGAGCTGTCTTCCCAGCCTTTGCTAATTTCGTCGAGTCGATGATCCACCTCGCTGAACAGCGCGGTGTTCGCCACCCATACATGTAAGTACCTTGCCTCCCACACCACTATTTCCTCTGCTAATATCCCACTCCATCGCAGCATGTGGTCCTACGCTGGCCATGACCAAAAGGTCATCGAAAGCTACGGCGAGGACAACAATGAGTTCCTCCGCCGCGTCAAGGAGGATTATGACCCCGCTGGCACCTTTACGAACTTGGTCACGGGAGGATTCAAGCTTCCCGCTGCTGGATATTAGAGTTAGATCTCCTTTATAGACTGGTTGTAGTGGATTTTGGGTTGGGGTTGCTTATGGGGTGCATGTGCAGAGCTTTCTTCAGTGTTTCCGTTCTCGAAGGATTAGCAGTGGGTTAGCTGCTATGACTTTGATGATTACCCATTTCTTTCCATTTTTTCTTTCCGTCATCGGGATTTTTGGGTGTTTGCTCGGGGGGGAGGGGGGGCAGCAGGGTTGTTGAATTGGTCATTATCTAAATTAAACCAACCGCGTTCCCAGTTTGTTTCATCGGTGATTGCAGTGCCTCTTTTTGTTCCTTTCTCCTGTCACTCGGTAAACCATTGTCGCTCGAGCACGGGGTTGCAACTACAGTGAAATCTCCTCCAGCTCTTTATGAAACTGGATCTCTTGGGAGTGGCTGGCGACGGAAGATAGGGAATAGGTTTGGCAGAGAGGGAATGATATGGATTGAAGATAGGGGGGTTTTCACAATAAGAGTATTTGGTAAGGGCCTAAAGGTCGAAACATGTTTGGATTACTTTTCTACCTTAATTCAGACACATTCTCCGGGGAAAGATAACGCGAAGAGTTTGTTTCACTCCAACAAATCCTAGAATTTAGGGGCATTCACGGCCCAGAAAGGGGAAATAATAGAAGGCTAACTAGATCTTAGAAGGGAAAAGCTCATTGAACAAAGCCCCATCTTCGAACAAGGGACAGAAATAGCGGGGTCCTGGAAATATGGGAAGGTAGAGTTAACGGAGGCTTCACCCTACGTTCTGTACATACTCTGTGTAGGCCGGAATCACGGGCTCTCACTCATCGTTATCAGTACCCGTAGTCTTGTGGGTCAAAGCTAGTAGGTCTGAGATGGGGAACCGAAGGGAGGTTGAAGACCTGTGAGAAACGAGAGCGGTGGGAATGTAGACGGAGTTGACTGGGAGAAAGCAATGATTCCCCTTCTCAGACTTTCTGTTGTGCTTGTGATCGCAGTACATACGCCAAGGAGAGGTACCGATATACGGCTATCGGAGGAGCAATTTGCCGTGCTTAATATATTTCCGTCACTTTGAAGCAATATCTTAAACGCGGACTATAGTGCGGTTACTTTGCCTTATTTACCGAAAATCGGGGATGCCTTACCACTTACTTTAGACAAAGAGTGCTAGGAAACCGGCCTAAACTAGTGATTCTCTGACGGTGTGATATCACGACTGGGGGTTAGTGCATCCGGGTTTCGGTGGGGGGGAGGTATAAAAGGGCTCCGGAAATACAACTGACTCTAACGGAACAAGCTATTACGTCAAAGCATGACCTAGTGATATCTCATGTCCCCTCGCAACCCCTAGGGCCCTGGTCCTGTACTGAGTGGGGGAAAAGGGAAAAACAAACTAAACTGAATCCCACGTATATCTATCTATCCATGAAATATCCGGTCCCCATAAAAATGAAGTAAAGAAACCCTCTTAAACACCAAAGTAAAAAATATGAAATAAGAATTAAAAATAGTTGGAAGGTCAGTGGGCGAAAAGAGGTGCTGAAGGTTTGTTTAAATTTCCGAGGAGGGATATCAAGGGTTTCTCCACGCTAGCAATTGTTCAGGAATGTGCTATTGGTTCTTCATTAGAGTTGGAGGCAGAGGGCATAATCGCTCCGGCCTGAATCCTAGAGTATATCTAGGAAATATCTTTAACGGTGATCATGTTTAATGTGGCTTAGGAAAAATAGAGAAGAAAAAGTCCGCGATGAGGATGCTTGGAACACGGGGAATTATCCGGGTAGGATGGAGGGTTACTCTATTATTCTCTCTTTAGCCATGTCTACAGTGTTCCCATATATCACTCTAAGTGCTATTATACTAGCCTCTGGAAATACTTTGGTAGACCATTCTCCGCAGAGTTCGGCAAGACAAATTACGACAAATGTTAACGATAAGCCCAGGGGTGTATTCGGCGGTGGCTACCGAAGAGGATATCGCTGCCACTACCAGGGAACTCACTTGTCAACGAGGGAAGGGATGTGAACATTATGGATATGGCTGTATATTGCACGGTTTCATACATAATATCCTGTATAAAAATCATTTCCGCATAACCAAGGGTTACCCGGCTGACCACCGCAGAGGAAGAGCAGACACTGGGGCAGCATAGGTGTTTCCTTTCGAGCAACAGGATTTGAGGCCTCACATTTCTTAGGAAGTAGAGAACGGTACAGATGGGGCTCACTCGTGAGACATATCGTGTTGTGGAGTCATTGCCAAAGGGAAGATTCCATTCTTTGCTCGCGGAGACTAGGTCATAATGACGAGATAACATTATCGGTGTTCAAATTCGGATAGGTCGACACTCAATTGGGGATAGCGGTGCAAGATTCCAGACAAATCGTGAACTCAGTTCCTCAAAATATGAATGGCTACCCTCGTCTGGCCAAGCCAGGACTGGCCTATTTAATGAGCCATTCCACGGAGTTTGTTTGCTTCCACCGTCACCAACCCTCGAAGTTTGTTTGCTACAATATTCGCACAAAGTTTGTTTGCTTCAACCTTCACCGAACCTAAAGCCCATCAGATTAATTCAATATTCCGATATCTTTATTCATCTCAGCACTTTTCTCTCCTTCATAACTCCTTATTTGACTTTTTGAGTCTTTCCTCTTTCCTACGTTGGACCGGTGATTTGGTTTCTTGACCTTGTCATCAACGATGGCGGAATACTGTGTTTCTCTCAAGTCCTGCATGGGAAAAAAATCTAAAGCCCGGGTCGGTACTGCTGTTGCTACCCATAAACCATCAACCTCGGCACCGCCGCCTACTGCGGGGGGTTCGGGTAGCGATGAGTCCCAATATAAAGTGGCTGTGAAGTTTGCCGATATACAAGGGGATCATAATAGTCCTTTCTATTCCGTGAAAAGATTTGAAGACCTAGGACTGTAAGTATAAATCTGCCTCATCCCCCCATAATTGGCGGGGTGTTTGCACTTTGGAATTTATTTGTGTTTGCTTGCTCCCGGTTATTGTTCCTATTTATATTCCCGCGCGGTGCTGACAATTTGCATTATTATATTGCAGTTCGAAGGAGATTCTTGAGGGCATTTATTTCATGAACTTTAAGAAGCCGTCAAAGATCCAAGAGCGAGCACTTCCGCTCCTCTTATCTGACCCCCCAAAAATATGATTGGCCAATCACAATCTGGGACCGGGAAAACCGCGGCGTTCGTTTTGTCCATGTTGGCTCGTGTTGACATGTCGGTTAATGATGTTCAAGCTCTCTGTTTGGCACCAACTCGCGAACTCGCCAGACAAATTCTGAGCGTTGTTCAAACAATGGGTCAATTTACCAACATCAAAACTCAGTTGGCTATCCCGAATATGGTCCCACGTGGTCAGCGGATCGATGCACATATTGTTGTTGGGACACCTGGTCCGGTCCTTGACTTGATTCGTCGAAAGGAATTGGCCGTAGAATATCTTAAGGTTCTTGTACTCGATGAGGCAGATAATATGCTTGATCTACAAGGACTTGGAGAACAGTGTCTCAGTGTGAAACGGTTAGATCCCACCTTTTTATGCATTATAAGAACTAACTGGTCATGAAGGGCTAATATCTTCTTCATCTAGGAATATACCCTCCAACACCTAGATCGCCTTATTCTCAGCAACCTTTCCTCACCAGGTTGTTAAATACGCCAACAGATTTGCTCCAAATGCAAATCAGATCTCCTTAAAGCATGAAGAGCTTACCCAGGAGGGGATAAAGCAGCTCTGTATGGTCGGTGACAGCCAAGTGGACAAATATCGGAAATTGATTGACCTCTATCATATTTTGACGATTGGGTCTTCAGTCATATTCGTGCAGGTAATGGAACTAAGGATAACCACATTTCGTAGTTGTGAAAGCTGATCTGTTGGGGTAGAAACGCGACACAGCATACGAGATTCAGAGGCGAATGGAAGCGGATGGGCACAAGGTTGCTACCCTCCACAGTGCAGAGGAAGGCCCGGATCGGGACAAGGTCGTCCGTGCTTTCCGTTCTGGAAAATCCAAAGTCCTAATCGCTACCGATTTGTTGGCGCGCGGCATCGATGTGGCCACCGTCTCGATGGTGGTCAATTACAGCCTCCCTCTCCGTAACAACCGCCGGTTGGACCCGGTCACGTATTTTCACCGTATCGGACGCACTGGGCGATTCGGACGTGTGGGTGTGGCGATCACGTTCGCTCATGACAAGCAGAGCCTGAGCGAGGTGGGGGAGATATCAAATCACTTTGGTGTCTGTATTACCCGGGTTCCGACCCATGACATTGAAGTATGTTCCTTCTAGATATCTGGAACTTGGTTCGCAATACTAATCCATTGATGGTAGGAGGTTGAGACGATAGTTAATAGTGTTCTTAAGAACCGGGAAGTTGGTGGGACGAAGCGGTAATGGAGAGGTATGTACATTCCACATTTCAATAACTTGGTTAGCATTACTAATTGATTGTCAGTAGGAGGTTGAGGTAATAGTCAACAGTGTTCCCAAGAACAAGAAGGTTTGTGGAAGGAAGCGGTGATGGAGAGGTATGTTCCTTCCACATTTCTAGAACCTGATTTACAATACTGAGTTATGATTCCTAGAATCATGATAGAATCGTGGTGGAAGTTTTGCAGGAGTTAATAGTAATGTGGATTAATCCTTAATGGGTACTGGTTGAGAGGAGTTTATATGAATTGACAAGTGTTGAGAGAGTGTGCGGAATCATTGATCAGATTCGTGTGCGCAGCCAAATGTTACCATTTGGATAACCTCCATCAGTAAACCTTACCCGGGAGGAAAGTAGCGGCATATCTCCATGTAAGATGTCAAACCAAAGGGGTTTGCACACTTACACCCGTAGTTAATTCCCTCATTACAATCCAGTGGTTTGGGTATCACTTGAGCAATTGTGAGGGGCATTACTTCCCACCACCAACACCTTCTTTGTATGTAATAGAAAAAAAGACCTAGAACGACTAAACAGGGATAAAGTGGCATATTCATTCTAAATTTCTGCAACTAGGTTCACAATACTCATTGACTGTTGGTAGGGGGTTAAAGAAATCTTCAATGAAGTTGCCGCGCTTGGGAGAGCTGTTGCGGCAAATTCTCGGTGGGTTTTTGGGTGCGGCAGGAGATGAGAAAATATAATATCATACAATCTGGCTATCTACGATGGCCGAAAGTTAGGCGGTAGTGTAGTATGATATTGCTGAGGGTCTTCAGCATAACCAAAGTTTTGAAGTTTTGCATTCACGTCGTTTTGTTCCCATTAACATTTTTTTAAGTTTCTTATAAATGGATCTGAAAACCCCATGTTTTCCTCTGATACATATATACAGGACTCATTTGGGTCAAAAGATTTCTGCCGATTCCCGTTTCGCCCAAAAACCTTCAACATTCACCGTCCTTCGACGCCTTTCAGAATATATCGTATCATATGCGATGTAGAAACTGAATATCACCGGGAAACCGGATGGCTCAAAGGCTGAGTCAGCACACGATGAAACCGTGAAAATAGATAACACCTATTGTATACAGATACAACAACTCATCAGTATCCTTTGGACAACCAAATATGGCTCGGATAAAGCCCAGAAAGCTGTCAAAATGCGAGCGGGAGGAGCGTATCGGGACAGCCTTGGTGAAAAGACAGGAGGTAGGAACACCATGGGGGACACTATAGCTTGAGTATGGGATTGCTGGGTTGACGCTGCACGATCGCTGCAGGGGATCTAAGAATCGGTGTGATGCTGATGTTCATCAACAAAAACTGCTCCCAATGGAGGAAAAGATTTTGGAAGAATGGTGTAAACGTCTAGATGATTGGGGTTATCTGCCCAGAATGGATCACTAGTGTGGCATGGCCACCACCTTAGCAGAGCAGCGAGCCGAGTGAGAGCGGGGTCTCGAACTAGCAGTTCTTGGAAAGCATGGGATGACGAGGTTTCTGGACCGCCATCCGGAGGTAGTAGCAAAGTTTAATACACAAATCGATTGGCAAAGAGTCTTCGTCAACGATCCTGCCACCCTGCGAGACTATTATAGTACGGGGCAGAGATTATACCGGAAAAATAAGTTTCAATGCAACGATTCTATTGTTTATGTGTTAGTTCTTCAACAGGTAATGGCCTTACCCCTTTGATATCTAGGTAGCTCTGAGACACTTTGTCTACGTTATCACTTCTGATAACACCTATCAGTATATTCTCTTAGTCACGTCTTAGTCTGATAAGTGAGGCCTGTTTCTCATGTAGTATCATGAGTGATGTTTGTAGGCAAATATGAGTATAGATTCAAGATATAGTATAGGATGGAACTTAATTGGTTACATGAGGGGTCAACTCAGAAGGTCCTTTTTTGTAACGAGATACCAAGGAGTACTATTACAGTTAGCCAAACCTATGCACATACTGGTGTTAAGAGACTACAGTGGTAGGAATGGTATTAGACCAGAGTCTACCAAGTAGACGTACAATTAGTTAGGTACCTCAGTTAGACATGGTATACCATACTAAAAAGTACTTAGGCACCAGTAAGGAGTGGTGGTTACCCTACTCTGTAGGGTAACCAAAGTAGTCAATATAGAAGTTACCCTGAATTGCTCAGTGGTTGGTCGAGGTAGAGTTACCCTACTCCGTAAGGTAAATCAGGGTGCTGTTGTTAGGAGTACCGAGATCCAATATCTAGGAACTACTGTAAGTAAAGTAACCCCACTCGGAATCGGAATCTATGGTATCTTATACCCCTCACAGGCCTCCTGACAGGGCACGTATGTCATCATACATATCGATCTCCATTGTATTCTGTGACTATAATGCCTGATATTTGAAGATGTTGGAGTAATACCATATACGTTGTGGCTGCCTGTCTGACTGGATGTTGTTTGCAGGTTATATGAGAGGAGTCCTTCCTCTAAGTCTCAGAACTGGAATGGACTGAATCTGTCAGCTATCCAGAGAGGTACAAGGCATCAAATATGTGACATCTTTGGAAAGGACAATAGGTAACAGGATATTTTTGTACTGAGATATGGTATCGAATATTAAGGAATCCTTAAGAGGAGCTAATCTATTCAGACCCACTCTTCAATATTTAGAAGAGTCTAAAGCTCCGAGGAATACTATCAAGAAAGCCAATAGATTTCATTGAATAATTCTCAATAATGAAACAACAACGGAAATTGTGTTATCCAAAGTAGCCCAGGGTTGCCAACCAAGCAATTATCATCCAATCTAGTGGAATCATGATATTCAAATTAATAAGAAGTTATCTGGAAGATATCTATTAGTTGGATTCTGAGTTATGGAGGTTTAAAGTAGGCGACATAAGAAGGTTGAATTTAAGACTACTTCTGCTGATGCAACCTGCAGATGTAACTGTTTATTTTATTGATAAAGAAGACAATTGGAGCCAACTCAGTTTGACTTGAGAAATAGACCACAAATCTAATGGCTCTAAAGATCAGATAATTACTATTGGAGACAATATAGTTCCTAAACTAGCAAAATAGTAATTACTGTGGAGGCTGTTGTGGTTTTCATGGTATATAGGTATTTACACCTTTTAAGCATACATAAGGTTGTGAGTTATATCAATAGAGGTACTTAGTTTGTACGATAGATATGTGTAGTTGTTAGGCGGAGACAACCTGATAGATTTCAAGATTGTCTAGGCCAATCAAGATTCGCTTTTGTAGACGGAGATTGTCTAGGAAGGCTTGGACTTGGCTCACTTCGTTTATGACTACTAGGAGCGAAGTAAAGTAGGTAAAGTAGGGTAGAATCATAAAAACAATATTATATTGTTAAGGTCTCTTCTCCATTGCTTGATGATGTCTAAAGCTTGGGAGGTACTTCGATATTTATATTCCACATCTGAGTGTTCGTGGACTACATCTATTTATCATACAACTATGTACTTCTTCTATGGTAATTCGCAACGTCGAGTTTTCTTCCAAGGTGCGAACACCTGGGGACCCTGAAAACCATCACACCCTCTTCAGTAATTATGATATTTCTTTTTAGGAAACGTACTGTACCCAATAGTAATATCCCGATTAGCAGTCTTTAGACTTATAGCCTAGTTCTTAAGTCGAACTGAGTTGGCTCCAATTGTCTTCGCCATTGATAAAATGATCAGTCTTATCCACGGCTATATCTGCAAAGGTGGTCGTCATTACAACCATCATAGGTCATTTGATTCCGATCCTTTGTAACTCCATACCCAATCAATAGATTTTCTTTGGATGACTTCCTATTTACTCACAGGAAGCCACTCCACTAGACTGGTCATTAATCCCTCGGTTGGCAACTCTTGGTTGCTCTCTGGGTAGTAGGTTTCAGTAACTATTGTAGTATTGAGAATTACCCCATGACTACAACGTATTCCAAAACCCAGTTACAACACTCCGTGAAGTTCGTTGGCTTCTTTGATAGTGTCTTTTGGAGTTCTAGACTCTTTTGGTGTATGTAATTGTATAAGTCTCTAGTAGAGATCCTTTACTATTTGATACCATCTCATTGTGCAAAATCGTCCCATTACCTACGGCCCATGCCAAAGGTGTCATGTCTTTGGAGCCTAGTAACTCTCTGAGTAGTTGACGGAATTACTCCGTTCCACTTCCCCGGCCTAGCCGAAGGTCCCCTCTCATAAATCCCGCAAACAGGATCCGGTCGGACGGACAGCAGCGACGTATATGGTGTTATTCTAACACCTTCAATTCTGTGGTAATGTAGTCAGAGGACTCAACTAAGATTGATATATATCATGACGCGCGGGCCCAGTAAGGGAGCCGGAGGGGGGTGTTGGAGACCAGAGATTCCGATTCCAAGTGGGGTTACCCTACTTAGGGTGGTTCCTAGGTATCAGGTTCTGGTATTCCTAACACCCCCATTACAATGAAATGTCTTGTCATTGTTCCACTAGCCATATCCAGGCATGCCAGGCCCCTGTAACAATTATATTCTACAACCAGAATAAGGGAAAAGAACATGTACCCATGCACCTACATGAGGACTGAGCTGATAGCGCCACCACATCATACCAACAAGA
The DNA here is from genome assembly GCF_000151645.1 of Tuber melanosporum. Lineage (NCBI taxonomy): Eukaryota > Fungi > Ascomycota > Pezizomycetes > Pezizales > Tuberaceae > Tuber > Tuber melanosporum. The sequence continues at coordinate 99,284 of NW_003298809.1, read as the reverse complement.
ACTAAATACTCATTCATGGGGCTGACTGATGAAGAAATCAAGGAACGGGAATAAAAGGCAAAGCACAGTACCATGAGTTTGATGATATACTATGACAATAGATGCACCACCCACTATAAAGACAAAGAAGACATGGGATAGTTCCAGAGAGAATACCAAAAGCATTGTCCATGCTCAGACCATGTGTTAAAGTACTGGAAATAGTGCTTCAACAATACATACAAGAGGCACAGGATGAGAAAGGTATCTGCAGGATACTACCTGCAGAAAGACAGAATAAAGAAAATAGTAAAAGAAAAAGAAGTCAGTATATGTCATAGGGCTTCCAGGCTGAGGCCCAGGGAGGGGGAGTCCAAAACTCCGGAATAGAAACAGAGCTGGATGTTGGAAGCCTAGGCAGGCAGATCACAGGACTCTGTGAACAACTAGGCCAGGTTGAGACCTCAATTTCGGCAAACAAAAAAAACAATCATGGAGCTGCGATAAAAGAATGACAATCAGCTACACATGATCGATATGGAAAACCTCCTTTTGGTATTGGGGATGATAAGATGGCGGACAGCAGATGACAAAATTCAATAGACTTTGGAGGTCTATGTGGGCAGCTCAATGGGCACTATTAAAGCTTGGAGAAAAGGTCGGAAAGGACTCAGGCTTTAGAGGTGTAACGTGTTCGCAAGGTGCTAATCATGTTATCGGTAAAGATACGATAGTTGGCAGGTGGCCTGCTCTTCCAGAGAGGAGGTGAGAGCTGAGAACTAAAGGAGGCTTCGAGGGTGTACTGAGGAACAAAGAAGTAACTGTTCAACCAAGTATATTGAAATACTGTCTGTCGAAGTCTGCCTTTTCTATCGTAGAAACAGGCGGTCTTTAAATACACAAATCTGTTCATGTCTAGCATGAACGAAACTAATCAAAGGTATCAATTGATACTCTTTGGTAAAACTCCTTAAGTATCAAAGCGATACTTAAAACAAAACATAAAACAAAACCGAAGTATCAAAACGATACTTAAAACAAATCAAGTATCAAAGCAATACTTAAAACAAAACATAAAACAAAACCAAGTATCAAAACGATACTTAAAACAAACCAAGTATCAAAGCGATACTTAAAACAAAACATAAAACAAAACCAAGTATCAAAACGATACTTAAAAGAAACCAAGTATCAAAGCTGTAACGTGTTCGCAAGAAGCTAATCACGTTATCAGTAATAGATACGATAGTTGGCAGGTGGCCTGCTCTTCCAGAGAGGAGGCGAGAGCTGAGAACTAAAGAAGGCTTCGAGGGTGTACTGGGGAACAAAGACGTAACCGTTAAGCCAAGTATATTGAAATACTGTCTGTCGAAGTCTTCCTTTTCTATCGTAGAAACAGGCGGTCTTTAAATACACAAATCTGTTCATGTCTAGCATGAACGAAACTAATCAAAGCTATCAAGCGATACACTTTGGTAAAACTTCTTAAGTATCCAAGCGATACTTAAAACAAAACATAAAACAAAACCAAGTATCAAATGATAGTTAAAACAAACTAAGTATCAAAGCGATACTTGAAGCAAAACATAAAACAAAACCAAGTATCAAACGATACTTAAAACAAACCAAGTATCAAAGCGATACTTGAAACAAAACATAAAACAAAACCAATAACCGAGTACCCGTACCGGTTACAAAAGCGATACTTAAAACAAAACATAAATCAAAACCAAGTATCAAAACGATACTTAAAACAAACCAAGTATCAAAGCGATACTTAAAACAAAACATAAAACAAAACCAATAACCGCGTACCCATACCGGTTACAAGAGGATAGGAGCTAATATCCCAAATGTGGCTTGGCATAGGAAATGTTTTCATATAACTTATAATTATGAGTTATAGGTATGTGATTGTTTTATGCATGTGACCACTTTGGTCAAATGACTTGTTTTTGTTATGATTTGTTATGTCTCACACATGACTCGATTATGAGTTATAGGATGTACTCCAGACCAGTGTGCTTTGCTTGTATGCATTGCAGGTATGCCTTACACATATGATTTATGTTTTACACATGACCTGATTATAAGGTCATGGGCTTTATACATATGACCACTTTGGGTCATATGACTTGTTTATTGCATTATGATTGATTTATGAGTTTTGTAACCGGTACGGGTACTTGGTTATTGGTTTTGTTTTATGTTTTGTTTTAAGTATCGCTTTGATACTTGGTTTGTTTTAAGTATCGTTTGATACTTGGTTTTGTTTTATGTTTTGCTTTAAGAATCGCTTTGATACTTGGTTTGTTTTAAGTATCGTTTGATACTTGGTTTTGTTTTATGTTTTGCTTTAAGTATCGCTTTGATACTTGGTTTGTTTTAAGTATCGCTTTGATACTTGGTTTTGTTTTATGTTTTGTTTTAAGTATCGGTTTGATACTTGGTTTATTTTAAGTATCGTTTGATACTTAGTTTATTTTAAGTATCGTTTGATACTTGGTTTTGTTTTATGTTTTGTTTTAAGTATCGCTTTGATACTTAAGGAGTTTTACCAAAGAGTATCAATTGATACCCTTGATTAGTTTCGTTCATGCTAGACATGAACAGATTTGTGTATTTAAAGACCGCCTGTTTCTACGATAGAAAAGGCAGACTTCGACAGACAGTATTTCAATATCCTTGGTTGAACGGTTACTTCTTTGTTCCTCAGTACGCCCTCGAAGCCTCCTTTAGTTCTCAGCTGTCGCCTCCTCTCTGGAAGAGCAGGCCACCTGCCAACTATCGTATCTATTATCGATAACGTGATTAGCACCTTGCGAACACGTTACATTTTTTTAACCTCAGCAAGTGGTTAAGAACCTGTCCCCGGATTTAGGCCTGATCAACCTATCGATATCCACCTCAGAACGCTAGCAGAGAGAAGCGGGAGAATCACAGCACATTCGGCTTCATCTCAAACCCAAGATAGAGTCTTTGACGACCAGGAGTGGGAAGCAAATCCCACGGCAAGATCTTACAAGAAAGAAACAACCCCGGAGCTCTGCCCAAGAGCCGGGCGATCCTGCAAACACGGAAGACACACAACCCCCAGGAGAATTCCCTTCTACTCCAGCAAAGAAGCCTTCCTTTGAACCTCCAAACGACCCAGAATCTAGTAGCGAATCAGATATGGCTAGCACAGAAGGAGGGCCTTCTGGAGGAGGGAAATCTCGGGCAAGGCCTGAAGAAGAGGAGGTACCCGCAGCATTTGAACCCCCTAAGTTTAAACTTCACCTCCCAGCGAAGTTCACAGGCGAAGGGAAAGACCTCAAACCTGAAGCCTTTGAACGATAGGCCACAGAACTCTCACACTTCCTACTCTTACAAGGAAAAGATGTGGAAGATACTACAACCGGACTTATCATTGGATCATTCTGTGAAGGAAAGGCAACCGATGCATACCACCAATGCTATAAGGACTTCAGCGGGAATGTAAGATTAAGAGGATCTACAGTTCTCGATTATCTGAAAGGACGATTCCAATCCTCTATAACCAACGACCTCCTATACAACAAATTCAACCAGCTCCAGCAAGTTAACGGAACGCATGTCAAGCGAATCACCGATGTGGCTACGGACTTGATAATGTATAAGGACCGAATGGAGAGAGGAAGCATCTCCAAATACATCCTGAAGCGACGATTCTACGACACCATGCACCCTACCCTCCGGCGAGAAGTAGAACCACTCGAGGAAGATGGCGATGATATTGCAGTAATTATTGCAAGAGCAGAACGAAAGGACGCCATTCTCCATGAGACCAAGGCCTACAAAACACAGACTTCCTCTAGTAGAAACAGCCAGCCAAGACACAAAGCCTCCAGCAACTCTGGAGATGACACCCCACGGGTTTTCAAGAAGAAAACAAAATCCTCCAAAGAATCGAGACGGGAAAAAGGAGAATGTTTTGAATGTGGAAAAACAGGACACATGGCAAAGAACTGCCCTTCGAAGAGAGGAAAAGGAAAGGCAATTAAGCAAGAGGCATCGGCCAACAATGTTGAAAGCGATAACGCCCAATCTAGTGAATATGAAGAAATCCATATCGGATATATCGATGTGGAATGCAACAGTGTTCGACCTCCGGCTACATTCAAGGCACACACCGCTCTGGAAGGAACAATCCTAATCAATGGTAAAAAGGCTCGAGTCCTATTCGACACTGGCGCAATCGGAAGAGATATGATCAGTAATGCCTTTGTCTCTATCCATGGACTCCCCACTTGAGACCTTAACCAACCCATACCAGTCAATATGGCTGTAAAAGGATCACGATCCACAAGCCATAAAACCTGTAGTGCAACCATTCGACTTGGTTCAGCAGTCCTACCCCCCCAGGAAATGCTGATTGGAAACTTAGCCAAATACGATGCCCTAATAGGCATGCCATTCCTGAACCGCCACAAAGCTATAATCAGGTGTGGGGAATCAACCATTCGATTTCCCAGATCAGAAGGTCAGAGTCTCATGCAAGCCAACAAGCGGAGAGTACCGAGCCGCAGTCTGTGAAGCAACTACCCAAAAACTATTGGATGAATACTCTGATGTTTTCCCTGATCAAATACCCGAAGAACTGCCACCTATGAGAGAGGTGAACCACCACATCCGCCTCCGAGACCCCTCCAATCTCAAGAACCAACCGACCTACTCTATTCCTGACGCATACAAAAGCCCACTTTGCGATTGGATCAACCAACAACAAAGAAGAGGAGTCATCTACCGGGCAGAAGCCCCAGGTGCCGCTCCTATGTTTGTTCAACCCAAAGCAGATGGCAAGAGGATCCGTCCCTTGGTTGATCTCAAACTACGGAATGAAAACACGGTTATGGACAGCTCCGCTATCCCAAACCAAACCCAGATCCTAAATGCAGTTGGGACGGGCTAGATTCCGAAGTAAGATTGACCTAAGCGATGCCTACTTCCAAACTAGGTTAGACCCAGAAAGCGAATGCTACAACAGTTTCAAAACACCCTTCGGAAGTTTCATTAGCCGAGTTATGTTACAAGGTGATATGAATGCGCCCGCCACCTTTATGCGAATTATGGACAACCTCCTAAGCGAATACCTCCACCATTTTGTTTGGGTCTACATTGATGATATTCTTATCTTCTCGAACACCGCAACAGAACACGCCTACCATATAGGTTTGGTTTGTACCAAACTTAGGGAAGCTAAATTCTACGCTAGCAGAAACAAATCAATCCTGTTTGCCGACAAACTCGATATTCTAGTACATGTTATAGATGATGAAGGAATACATGCAGCCCCTGGAAAAATAGCCTGTTTAACGGAATGGTCAACACCCCAGAATCAAAAGGAACTCATGCGATTCCTAGGACTAGTCAACTATATTTCCCAGTTCCTTCCACACCATGCTACTGTAACAGCGCCGCTCACGGACCTTACCGGTAATGCAGAATTTGTCTGGACCCACACTCATGACCAAGCCTTTACCAACATCAAGGAATTGATTAAAAACGCCAATGTTATCCAACCTATCAACTATAGTAAACCAGAACCGATATGGTTGATTACTGACGCATCGGATGTTGGAGTTGGAGCATGGGTTGGGCAAGGGGCCTCCCATGAAACGGCAAGGCCGGCGGCATTACACAGCAGGAAGTTCACAAACTCACAAATGAACTATGGAACAACAGACAAGGAAGCCCTTGCTGTGATTGATGCTCTCGCCGCTTTCAACCACATCCTGATGGGCAATACCTTTACCATTGTTACCGACCACCAACCTCTCACTAATCTTAAAACAGAAAGGATACCAGGAAGAAGAAGAACAAGATGGATAGGCGAAATCAGCAAATACAATGCAAAAATTATCTACACCCCTGGAAGAACGAACTATTTAGCTGATGCTCTTTCCCGCCTATATGAGAATCAAGACCTCGCAAACCCTCCCCTTGTTCACGACCACACAAGACAAAGCGAGGACAGCCCTGACGACACCTCCTATGAACAAGAAACATCGATGGTTGCGGCCAGCTCTACTACTCCCTCCAATCCTTTCTCTTACACCATGTACAGTGCTGCCGGAACAGAACGAGGAAAGGACGTTGATGAAGAATGGAAAGACAATTGCACGCTCCGCAGCACACCTCCTCCCGAACTTGAACAAAGTAGACTCCACTGGTCCCATTGCTATCACGACACCTGCCCTTTTCACCAGACTGAGATCAAGTTCGGCAACAGATACCAACGACCGTACTATATGCCTGCTGATGACTCCAAAAACACCAGTTTCGACACCATTGAAGGAGCAGAAGAAGTGATCAATGAAGATGAATCAACCCAACCTCCTTATACCCTTAATCCTGTTCCAAGACGATACCAAGGTCTTGAAGAACTCGAACAAGCAGCAGCCTACGTGGATGCAATATCCTATTTACACTCCCCACAGTCAGCCCCGCCATCCTCTCCTCCCATAATCGATTCACGACCACTTTATAGTGGACCCTTACGAGTATACAACAATGAAACCATTGTCTCGGTCATACCCCCTACTATTCCCGAGCATCGGCGTCAACTCTACGAAACCTTTGAGGAAGAGGAAGCCCCTATCGAACCAACAAGAGGATCCCTAATCGAGGATGAACGAGATGTTAGATCGACTACAGAAGAATTAACCTCCTCATTCCGAAGCCAAATAATAGCAGGATATCGCCATGACCCGATTTACTTCAAAGCCATGGATAGCTCCAGGCATGGAGACCTCGCCCCCTACAACATATCTAATGGAATGGTCTTTACCAGCACCCGTTATGGTGAACACTGCCTATACATACCAAAAGGTCATATGTTCAATGGAATGACTATTAGAGAATATGTCATATCCGAGATTCACAACAAAGGACACCATAGTGCCGACCGCAACATTCAATATGCCTCTGAATATGTTTACTGGCCTGAAATGCGAAAGGACTTCCGCGATTTCGTCAAACAATGTGAACTCTGTCAGGCAAATAAGGAGCGAACACAACTACCTGAAGGGAAAGCACAGACCCTCCAACTACCATGTGAAATATTCGAATCGTATGCCATCAATTTCGCAGGACCATTCAACAAATCCGCTGGATTTGACACCATCTTGGTAGCTGTGGACCGATTTTCTGGATATACCTGGCTCCTTCCAATGAAAGTTACCGATTCCTCTAAAGACACCTGGAATAACCTCCAACGATACCTGTTTACCCCCCATGGGTACCCCTTATCTATTGTCAGTGACACTGATCCCCGTTTTACTGCCAGATTCTGGAAGCAAACCTTAACCTCCGTCGGAATAAACCACATTATGGCTGCCCCTGGACACCATGAGACTAATGGCCAGGCAGAACGAAAAATCCGCGAGGTCAAGACCGGGATTAGGAACATGATCAATGAACGACAAACCAACTGGGAACCAGCCCTAGTTGAACTAGCCGCATATATCAATGCCGGATTTTCAGATACCCTGGGAATGTCACCATATAAGGCAGTCTTTGGCCGCCAATACCCTCTCCTACCTACAACACTATTCAAGAACTCCTCAGTCCCTGCCTCCGATGACCATCTAAACCGCCACCAAGCAATTCGGAACGATGCCTTCCAAGCTGTTAAGGCTGCCCGATTCCGAAGCACCACTACTGCCCAGAAACGACGTCGCAAACATGTTCCCATCTTACCAGGAGACATGCTCATGGTACACGGTAACATGTTTATTACCAATGTCGGACGCAGCAAGAAACTACAACCCCGATGGCGAGGACTCTTCAAAGTCATATCCTTTGACGAGCATACAGAGAATTACACTGTCCAGATGGATGGACGCATGTACCGCCGCAATACTGTAGTCTTCCACGCCTCAGCTGTCAAACGATTCCATCCCAATGACGACTCCAAGTTTCCTGGAAGGACCCACTCTCCGCCTGCACCTATCATCATCGAGAAGAAGGATGAATGGGAAGTTGAAGAAATCAGAGACCACCGCCTTTGGCATGGAAATGATCAATTCCTAGTCAAATGGAAAGGATATCCGACGAGCGAAAACAGTTGGCAACCACTGGAAGGACTTGAACACGCTATGGATATGGTAAACGGATGGTGGAAAGACAACATGCCAAACGAATCCCTCCCCCCAACAATCAATTATATCACCATGTGCTGGACACCTACAATGCCAGAAACTGAGCGATGGCACACAGAACTCGAAACTAGAGATGGATTTTGGGCACAACACTTTGAGTCAGAGTTCGAAAGTAGCGATGAGGAGAATCAAGCTATGGAGCAGGCTCTCGACAACTTTATCTAGTCACCAATCACCATCCGAATACCATAACGATGTCAAACTATGTGGAGCTCAATGTGAGGCAGCGACAACAGGTTGTTGGGCTGTTGTTGAACCGCGATGTTATCCAACTTGAGGACTACTTCGAAATCCTCTGGATTGACTACTGTCCGGATTGTGATCATGCTTGGGTTAATGTACAGCACGAATCTGGTATTCGTGACTACTGTGATTTAGATTTCTTTGAGTCTAAGTGTTTCCTTAGAGTTTCCTCTTGTCCTTGGTGTGATACCTATGATGAAGAGTTTTTGGCGGAAACTGAAGCCATGAGTTTCTCGGAATCCGCCTTTGATGATTATTAGGTTTTGTTTGTTTAAACAGTTGTTTTGTTTTTGGGAATGTAACCGGTACAGGTACTTGGTTATTGGTTTTGTTTTATGTTTTGTTTTAAGTATCGCTTTGATACTTGGTTTGTTTTAAGTATCGTTTGATACTTGGTTTTGTTTTATGTTTTGCTTTAAGTATCGCTTTGATACTTGGTTTGTTTTAAGTATCGCTTTGATACTTGGTTTTGTTTTATGTTTTGTTTTAAGTATCGGTTTGATACTTGGTTTGTTTTAAGTATCGTTTGATACTTGGTTTTGTTTTATGTTTCGTTTTAAGTATCGCTTTGATACTTAAAGAGTTTTACCAAAGAGTATCAATTGATACCCTTGATTAGTTTCGTTCATGCTAGACATGAACAGATTTGTGTATTTAAAGACCGCCTGTTTCTACGATAGAAAAGGCAGACTTCGACAGACAGTATTTCAATATACTTGGTTGAACGGTTACTTCTTTGTTCCTCAGTACGCCCTCGAAGCCTCCTTTAGCTCTCAGCTCTCGCCTCCTCTCTGGAAGAGTAGGCCACCTGCCAACTATCGTATCTATTATCGATAACGTGATTAGCACCTTGCGAACACGTTACAAGTTTTTTGCACATGACCTTGCTATGAGGTTATGGGTTTTATACATGTGACCACTTTGGGTTATATGACTTGCTAATTGTATTATGATTTACTTATGAGTTTTTGCAAATGACCTTACTATGAGGTTATTGGTTTTGTACATGTGACGACTTTGATCACAATAGTAGTTTGTTATAATTGGGCTTTGTGTATGTAACCACTCTGGGTCACATGACCTAAGGTGGTAAGAATACTATATAAGGAGACTAGTATGGCTGAGGAGTATAGGCTCTTCACGGTTTGTTCTAAGTACTTTTCCTCGTCCTTGCTGTTGTTTTACCTCCGAGCTTTTCGATCGCACCCCTGATGGACTTTGATGCTGGGGAATCTTGGGACATATCTGAGTTCGCTCAATAGTTCCTGGGGTTCTTGGTGTTGAGCTCTGTTTACATTGCGTGGCAGATTACTTGTTTGCACTATTTCATTGCTTGCTGGTTATCTCATGATGCTGGCACTTTGAGCTCTTTATTACAGTCGCTGATATGCCCCTCTCGGTAAAATGTCTTCGGCTTCCTGTCTATTATCTACTGGTAGGTTTCGCATTAGATTAGGGGTGATATAACTTTATATTTAGCAAGATCACCTATGTTGTTTTTTAGGCCAGCTCATGTTTGTTAGGTTAATGGAGTTATGAGGTCTGACAATACCTAATATCCTTGGGATAGACTGATGACCTTTCCAAGCTTCAACACATGGTACTGGCCACATTAATCTCCAGGTGACGGGGCGGTACCTACCCGGCCTGTAACGTGCTTGCAAGGTGCTAATCACGTTATCAGGAATGATACAATAGTTGGCCGATAGCCTGCTCTTCCAGAGTGGAGGCGAGTGCTGAAAACTAAAGAAGGCTTCGAGGGTGTACTGAGGAACAAAGACATTACTGTTCAACCAAGTATATTGAAATACTGTCTGTTGAAGTCTGCCTTTTCCATCATGGAATTAGGCGGTCTTTAAGTACATAAATCTGTTCATGTCTAGCATGAATGAAACTAATCAAAGATATCAATCGATACAGCTTAATAAAACTAATTTAGTATCAAAATGATACTTAAACAAAACATAAAAACAAGTATCAAAGTGATACTTAAAACAAAACATAAAACAAAACCAAGTATCAAATAATACTTAAAACAAACCAAGTATCAAAGCGATACTTAAAATAAAACATAAAACAAAACCAAGTATCAAACAATACTTAAAACAAACCAAGTATCAAAGCGATACTTAAAACAAAACATACAACAAAACCAATAATCAAGTACCTGTACCGGTTACACAGCCTTTCCTGGTTACAATACATTTCTACAGTCGGAATCTTACGATGTTGTTTATCACCGTTCCCTTGGAGTTTTGTCCTTGTGGCATTTAAGGTAGTTTCGTCAGGTGTCATCTCCTTGCTTTGGTGGGAATAGCTTTGACCTTGAAAGATCTTACCCTCTGGATGGCTACTGTTGTTGCCTGATGTAGTATGGGACAGTTGGCTGCCAGACACTCACGTTGTCTGTAAGTTTAGGTGCTTCGCTTGTGTATTGTAGTTGGCAGCTTTACCCATTGCAAGTGGTATCTACCTTCTGTTTTTCAGCTTCTATTTGCCCGCCTTCCTCCTCCTGGTAGCCTCGGTTGCAGGCGCATCTTGCCCATCATTTGGTTTGTACCTGTTGCTGGACCTGTGGGGCTGGCTTTGGCTGGCTGTACTTACTCTTTTCCACCTTGGTTAGACTTCGGTTCACCAATGTTTGGCTGTGGGGCTGGTGCCAGTACCTTTGGGTATTGGTGCTAACTCTATTGTAGCTCCCAGCTGTAATTGGTGGGTCCCCCCCAGCAACCTAATATCGGGAGTTGGGCCTCTCTTGGTGTGGCCAAGACCAGTGGCTACCTGATGGGACTGGGTATAGACTGTCCTGTGGTTGTCGGATGGTTGATCTATCTGAGGGACTGAAGAGACTGGATGGATTCTGTGACATCTGATGTGTGTGGCTTGGGGGGAGATGCTTGGGTGGAAGAGGCACCTGCGAGTACTGGTCAGGCCTGCATCAGGTTGGGTCAGGTCTAATTAAGTGTTTCCATTCCAGCTAGGGCTGTTTGGTGAAGCTGCTGAGTGCTGCAAAGCTCCCCAATGGACCGGTTGGCTGATGGCCACCTGAGTGGATAGTAGGTTGGGACCACCTGGTTGGTCTTGTTTGGGTCTTGCGTGCTGGGTTTTGTTGGGTTTGTTTGGTTTCTTTGGTTTGGTTTTAGGTACAGCGGGAGGGGCAAGGTACCAGGGATGCGAGATAGGCCCCACTGACCTTTTTGGTCTGTTACTACCTCTATGTATTTCCTTTGTTGGTGTTGTTTTGTGTGGGGAACAGGCAGCGGGTCCAGGTCCTCCTCACCGGTACGCTCTTCGGAGGCAACTATCATACTGCACTACAGCTTTTGGGTAACACTGGTAAACCCAACTCCCCAGCACTCGGTAATACAGTATCGGTTCCATGCCTCTAATTCGTTCCCCCATCCAACAGACGTCTCCACCAATCAATATCTTATCTACACTCTATAGATTTACTCCAACTTTGCCGCTGTTCGAGCGGCGGAGGCTTTCCTAACAAAGACCCTCGAGGAATTGGGAGTCAAAGATTTGAGACCAAAACACGCCGGCAGTGCTCCCGGGTCTGCTTCAATCTCAACTGCGTGGCAAGAGCCCCCCCCTCGACGGCAATAGGCAATCAAATGTCCTAGCATCCCCCCCCAAAACAATTCAATGAGACGCCTCCGATCGAATCATTTCTGATGATTCCCCTCATCACCGAGTACTAATGCCCCCCACTGTGGCCCGGTGGCCCACGTTAGTCCACGGCCTTATGGCATAATGTTGCAACATTGGCTTCCATTGGATACTCGGCTCATCCGGTTGGCATGACGAACGCACCCGGCCGCAGTGAATCTAGATTCAGGAGATCAGCATTTAGTGGGAGCTCGGTAGTGGTGTTTTTTTTTAGTTCACTCTTCAATATAATTCAATATCTTTGTATCGCCGACCAGGTATCAACATTTGTTTCGTGTCGTCCCGCTCCACTTTACTTTGGTCAAGTCTTTGCTATACGTTAAACGCACTGACCCCGGATCCGTACACGACCCATGAGACCCCGCGTGCCGCCGGTAGTGATATATCAGGGCCGCTCTGTCCATCCTTTCCCGCCCCCGTCCCGTATTGTAGGTGCCAGGCCAATAGCAAGATAGGTGCCGGACCGCCACAACGAAGACAAATAAAGCTTGGTCGAAGGCATAGAGCCAACACGATATCATTGCGAGACTCCACTTTCACCAGTTCACCAGAGGGCCCGGAAAAGACACATGTTTCGTGACAGCACGGCCAAAGAAAACCAAAATTACAGTTTTTGTGTGCGACAAGATTGAACTACTTTATTGAGAAATATTATTTAAAAACACGATAGTAGGCTCAGTTCCCATCAGGTCTCCAGGGACGATTCGTCACCCCCTAAACCCCCCGCTCAACTGCGGTGTAGTGATCCTATGCCCCAAACACACCACATGCACTCCACACGAATCCAAAAACGTGAGAGGTGATTAGGGATTCACTCTCACGTTGTCCGGGCTCCCCCCCGAATGCAGCCTTAAGATGTGTCGTGAAAGCAGGGGTCCTCGAAGTAGATTGGCAACGGCGACTCCTAGATTCAGCTGGGATTTGGTACGGCCAATCACCCATAAATTCCTGGCCAGGCTTTGAGCACCCCCCAAGGTCACTGAGCGATTTTCGTGGCCAAACCTAAAAAATAAAACGGTGGATATCCCTTGCCTTCCACATGGAGTAGCGATCATGATGGTTTACGGTGCTAACTAACTCTTTCGGGAGGAGAAAGCTTCGCTAGAGCCGGGCGACCGACTTGAGGACTGGAAATCGCCCCCTCATGTTCCTCAATCGACTTGACAGCTCTTATCCAACCACCTCCCGCGTGAATCGAAAGACCACCATTGCCTCCCCCCCCGGCTATACACCGAGCCGACGGAGCCAAGTTCCACCGCCTTCCCCCCCCCACGCCTCCAACTATTCGAGCTCATGCGGTGTGGTGGCTATAAAAGCACCGGGACGACATGCGGCAGTGCGGGGTTGGGGTGTGGGTTCTCGGACATGGTGTCGACGCGGGACACTACCGTAGGGAAGGACGGGATTCCCGTGGCATACAAGAAGTTACCGATCAGGGGGATTTCATGCATCAACGGTCTCTCTTAGACGCTGGTGAGTCCCTATTCCCCTCCTCCCTCACTTGGCGCTATGAACAATTTGCACTTTTCACCTGCCTCTCTTCGCCACTTTCTGATTAACCTTCGCTAGGATACCCCCATGGCGTTAGTACTTAAATCACTCGTTTCAAAATTAATACGATACCCGCACGCTTCTCAAATCTGGATCGCGCCGCATGACGGATATTTGCGACCATAAACCTATCTTTGGCGACTCCAGTGATCGGGAGACTACCGGATATTTCTCAGCACCGAACCGCACTGCTAGAAACCATCGACTATAAACCACTTTCTGGAACATGACCAGATACTCCCGGGCGCCATGTTCCGTCCTCAACCAATTTTTCGTAGACGGTGACCCTTTACAAGTACTAGCCTCACAATGAGCTGTGTGCGTTACAAAAAAAAAGTCAATTTATTCATTATGAACAGTACATCAAGTACTGACTGACCTGACCAGGCGGGCACCCCGGAAATTCAACGGGCGATATTTCTGATTCCCCTTTACGATCGGCCAGATGGCACGACCCGCCCACTGTGAGGCGGTGCGGCTCCTCCTGGCTACGATACCCTGGCAGTATTGACGCCACAGCCGACCGCCCAATAAGAACCTCCGACACAACGGACAGCCTGATTGGTCGATTGCCACCCCCCCCCCTCTCCCCACCCCGATAGACGAGAAACCGCAATTCGCTACTGCAGTTGCACCGCCGCGCGAAAACTACCACACACGAGCATCACAGAGTGGCTAAACCCCCCACCAACTTGCACCTCCAAAACCCCGGCGATAAAGGGCCGGGCGATACCGGTAGTGTGTGGCCGGAACGGCATCCACGGGGGCTCCGCCCTGTACGATACACATACAGCGCAACTGGTAACAGCAGCAATCAAGTTCGTGTAAGCAGATCAACACATGGATATTAGGCACTCGATGCAAGAAAACAATGACATGTCAAATTAAAGCTGGAATCCAGATCCCCGACCATTGCGTGGAAGTAGAAGGGCACGTTGTGCCCTCCGATAAGGAACCTTATCACATTTTATTTGGGGGTGTGTTCGGACATGGTATGGCATGTCATGCCGAGTCACTGGAGTACTTTGCTACCATAGCACGCGAGAAGGAATACTTGCTTGAGCATGCACAGCGATTGGATAGTCTCTTCGGCCATTTGGTGAATAGTCCTAAAGTCTACAGAGCGGGCGGAGGTTCTCCCCCTTCAGGTATGTTCAATACGCAAAACAAACGGCGGTACAATAGTCGAGGGTACACAATTCTGAAAACACCTCATTGCTATGACGCTGATATCCGGTCTCAGGGATATCCCCATCGCAGCCGTTCAAAATTCCAATCATCAATTCATAAAAACTACCAAACAAATCGCGACCCCCCAACCGCAACCCGCAACCCCCACCCCAAAATCCACAAACTTATGCATGCTCCATATCAGGAGGGCACAAAACACATCACCCTAAACCACGTAAACCAACTTCAATTGATTTGCCTTCCCAGCTTTGATCTCCGCGAACCCTTCCTTGACGCCCTCCAAGCCCCCGGGGATCTCCCTGATGCCCTGCAATTTGAATGCCCCGTCTGCAAGCAACCTTTCGAAGATGGGCGAGAACTTCTTAATGAGTGCTTTGGAGGTGGGGTCGGCAGGGTATTCGTTTCCCATGAAGGAGTATGCCTGATGCGGTTAGCCTGGAGCAGAAATTTGAACTTCTAGAGGGGGGGATACCAGGCCGGGAATAGCAAAGGCGTCGATGCTGAGCATTTGAACGTCCGTCCTGGTGACCTTCTCGGGCGGGACGGGGACCGTGCAGGAAACCTTACCCCCCTTTTCACAGAAGTTAGTTGCGATGATGCCTAATGTGGAAAATGGGTTAGGGTTACCCTAGAGCTAATGCAGTCAAGGACAATCCTGGTGGAATCACCCTGGCAGATGCTATCGTGTGCGTACTAAACATTGTTAGCGAAAAAGGGTGGAAACACGGCAAGGCGGAGTTTGAGCACCCGAAGATCATCCCCGACCACAGATTTAACGTTCTTGATGCACTCGTCTATATCCCTGTACTCAAAAACGTACTCGGCGCCGAGACTTCTGACCAACTCGTGATTCCTCTTACTCGCAGTAGCAACGATCCTAAACCCAGACAACTTCGCAAGTTGAATAGTAGCCTGTGAAACCGAGCTACTCCCTCCATAAACAAACAACTGCCAATCTTCAGCATAGATCGCTCACTCAATATATACCCGCGTTAGAGCACTCACCCAAGTCCCCTCATCTACCTTACCCTCTCCCAGGACTGGAACCTTCAACTCATGATAAAGACTCAAGGCCGAGGTCACCACCGCGGCGCCAAGTGCTGAA
Organism: Tuber melanosporum; assembly: GCF_000151645.1. Classification (NCBI taxonomy): domain Eukaryota; kingdom Fungi; phylum Ascomycota; class Pezizomycetes; order Pezizales; family Tuberaceae; genus Tuber; species Tuber melanosporum. The sequence continues at coordinate 83,363 of NW_003298809.1, read as the reverse complement.
GCCTGCTTAAGATCGATGTTTTCCGGAACCTTCCACATTATGTGTTCCTCCGCCGGAATGTATTCCTGATATGCCCCTTCAGTCGGAGTATGGGTATTGCACCCATGAACCATTCCGGCGACTCGGTCACCCGGAGAAAAGCGACCGGAGGTTCCCGGGCCAGTCCGTTCGATGATTCCGGCGAAATCGAAGCCGATGGAGGAGCCAGGGCCACCAGCAAGTCCCTATCTTTGGTTAGCAAGTTGTGGGCAGGAACGAGAAAAAGCATCTTACGTAGTCGATGATATCACTGGTTTCGATCATCAGCGTATGCAATCGAGTATCGTGAGGGCGAGAAGAACTTACTTGTCGATTGGATTATGGGCTGCTGCGACTGTCTTGACGAGGTACTGACCCTCTTTGATATCCGGAATTGGAACTTCAACGATGGAGAGGCTTCCCTGAGGTTCGTGCTTGACGGCTTTCATGGTGGCCATGTTGAAATTTTTTGTTCGGTTTTGTGGCAGTGATTGAGTAGCTGAGAGGTTGAGCGGTAAGAATATTCAAAGAACCAGGCTATTCGATATAAGCTTCGTGAGGCTGGACTGTCAAAGAAAACAATGGAGATCCCTTTGCCCTTTTATGCCCTCCATCCCCCACCGCTCCTCGGAAAGATGTCACCCCCGTAACCCAGTCCGAAGGATGGGCCATTGACGAAGTTTGCGATACCGGCCAACTGCGGAAGCCCTGGGGATCGTTTGCAACCGAGCCCCAATTACCAGGAAAACAATGAAGGAAGCACAGTTCAAGATTGCACATTTCCCACCACGCGCCCCGCTCAATACGAGGGTTCGTAATGCACATGCGAACACAGGGTTGCCTGAATACGAGGATCATTCCTTTCTTTCTTTTTTTTCTTCTCCGTTACCATTTCTTTTCAAGGACAGATTTCTTGGACGTGGGGTAGTCAACCAGAAGCCAGGTGACACAGGATCAAGTCCCGGTCACGGGTGACCAGGAGGAATAAAGATTTTGGCCAAGAATTGGTGACTTACTCCTTCACCCCCGCGCCCGCATGTGAGTTGAGCATGGCCGCCCCCTGTCATTCTATTCTCCTGTCCGCGTTACTCATCGCGGGAGAACCTTACTCCCGACGAAGAAAAAGCAGAAAAATATTTCTCCCGGCCACCCCCACCAACCCGCCGCTTGCTAATTCCCTTTCAGGATAGGTGACTGCATGGGCTACCGACCCCACCCAGCTCAATTAAGCTTACCTTAACCTGTAAAAGTACGTAATATACTCGAGACAGCATCGCCAAGACCCAAATCCCATCTTGGCGTGTAACCGCGTTGCGACAACCCATATCCCCCAAGCGAAGCATGACGAAGCAACCGTAAATATTCGGACCGTTAAATCATCCGACAATAAACCCTATGCTCCTTAGCCATTCGTTCGGTCGGCCATCGTTTCCCCGCCCCACGCAACCTGCATTCCACATTGCGCTCCTCAACGGGCAAGCTGAGCTGCCGGGTGGTAAAGCAGGGCTAATTAGCACTCAAAAAGATATAGATTCAACAAATTGGGGGTAACTAAAAAAAGAAGGAAAACAATACACCCACCACCAAATCCCCGAGTTGTTGCCTACCGCCTCTTCCCCTGCCCTTATTGTATGACTACTGAATAGCTTACGCATCCCAACCCGTGTGTTATCAACTGCACACGCAAGTTCTGATAGATGTTTTCGCCCCCGGAGTTCAGGGTTACTAAACCAATCCGGTTATTTTTTCCCCTTGCGGCTCTCGTGTGGCGATTGCGCTAGCGCGGCGCGCTCATACAATATCACTCGGTTATGACGTGAGGCTGGAGCTGAACATGCAAGCGTCGGATAATTTATTCAACTCGCTAATCGTTTTCCCAGCGATCAGGATGCCACCACTATTCCAGGGGAAACCCAAGATACTACCGTAGGATATGACCAATAGCCGGACTCCGGAGCTCTCCGAACCTCCACTATACCTGAGTACTCAGTGTTTTTTCATCGCGAACGCCTTGCATTCGAAGCGGATGAGGTTACTAGGAATCCCTTTGCTCTTTTCGACATTCCGGAGCTATTCAGTACGTGATCTGATCTCCCATAGTCAGGCAGCAAACGCCTCAATGTCCGCGTTGGCCTTAGGTTATCAATCGCTACTTTATCAATCTCATCGTTCGGTGGCAATACAACCTCCCACATATGTGTCAGCACCAGGCACTTGGATACGTACTCATTGTACTACTGCTGCCGCCAGTTGAGTAATTATGCTGGAGAATTCCTGGGATAAGACGCATCTCGGAATAAGGTGCAAGCCTTACCTTCGCGATCCTCCCCTACTTTGCCATCTAGTAGTAATTAGAACGCCCCATCAAGTGCAAACAAGGTGTGGCAAAGAGGTGCTAGACGCTAGCGCCAACCGATCTATTCAGGGGGATGAAATCTGCCTTCCAATCTCGTGGCAATTATGTGAAATACTATTACCTCTTTGAGCAGCCTCTCTTCCGGCCACGCATTCCGAACCTTACAACTGTACTTTATTTCTTATCAGATAATACACCATCTCCGAACCCCTACTTATATATTGTGCGTATTTAGAAACAGTTCCATCTTCCGTGTCCCCACATTCCAGGCTCTCACGGCGAGAGTGAAAAATGAAACTCCATTGTAGGGCTTACACCGTGAACCCGCGGCATGGTGAGTCGCATTTCCTGGGTCTCACCGGAAAGAATCTGCTTCAAGGTGGGTATGGCACCATGTCTAGCAACAAAGGAGTGCGCTCGTAGGTCCCAAGTCGGTCACAAAGGACGAGCAATCTTAATCCCCTTTTTGTTTCCCAGTTCGAATTGTAAAGGTTGGAATATACTCCCAGGAGCGATTCGCTTGAGTCGACGATCCAATGAGTCCAAGTGACCACTCACCTGCAGTCCCACGCATGAAGTTGACGCACTCCCATTCCAAGTATATCATTTCGGAGATGAGGTGGGGGGGTATGGGAGGTCTGGGGTCCACCGCATAACGCCTTACACCAACGCTAGCATTCGGCAGATGGTAACTGGAGTGTGTGTGACGGGGGCAAGGGAATGTAAACCATACTACTCCAGAGGTGATTGCAGTCAAAAGAAAGTGTCAATACCCCGACCTCGAACCATTATGCCCTCCCATAAAATTGGTCAAACCAAGGTGGCAAGCTATGATACGATACTCCCATATTATGCAACCCCCACTACCCCTGGTCCCATGATAACGTCCACCACACCTATCACAACCTATTCTCTCTCCACGTAAGCTCCCTTTTGTCTTAGCCAACCCGAACGGGTTACCAGTTTCACAGCATACAAGTTGAAGGGGTATTGCACAATTTTATCTGCCAATCAAGTCTTATCGTAATAATATCTGCTTTCCCCTCCTCCAACCTCCACCACATACCGTTCGTAAAGGCACAGCAATACGAGCTCTGCAGTCAGAGCAGGGGCCTAGGCAATCAGTGTGATGCTACTCGAATCTAGAACGGATCGAGTGACACCATTCAACCTCTGAATTACGGCTCCCGCCTTGAAAGACTGTGCGGGGCCTGAAACTGACTCTTCCCAAGTGCATGCACTGATGGGGGTCGAATAGTATGCGGGAATTATGCCAACTCCAGATTTCATAGATACCACTGATAGATAAAGAAAAAACATGAGAAAATTTAACACTCACGCGGGATCGGTGAAGGAAAGCATGTGCACCGACCGTGTCACGCCTCCCACCAACGTTGTGCGCAGAAATAGTAATTTCGAATTCCTGTTTTCCATACTTGTAGCACGTTCGGGATCCGCAAATCGCGGTGAGGGCAGAGTGCAAGAATTAATGCCACGATTTTACGCTCTCATGCCCTCCGTACCTACATTCCTCATTGGAGTCCCCATTGGAGTTGAGCTCGTGGTGATACGTGTGGACGGTATCTGCTTAACGCTGACCTTGAGGAGTAGGAGCTCAAGCCGACACATGAAAAAAGGGCAACGATACGGCCACGATACGACCAGGATCATCTCTTAGGTTGCATGGTTGCCGTCGATATCTCACCACTAATGTTGACTACTTCCTTCTCTTCTAGCGTCTAAGTGGGGTTGTGGGAGGGGTAAACCACAGGATCAAGAGGCAGTGATGTTATTTTCTTTCCGCTTCTTATTATATCCTCTTTCTTCATAGCTTTCCAAAATATGTGCTGAAAACGCGACCCAAGCTCTAAGGTCCAACAGAGCTGCCACTACGCTTGAGAAAAATATTATCAATAGTTCATCACGAATAGAAGGAACTGGGAGGTATTGGTGACGCAAGAAGGGTGTAATGATCCCACTCTCCAAAATCCACCAAACAGCCAACATGTCCTTCGAATGATGGACACAGGGTGTCCGCAGATATGACAAATCAACACCTTCACCGACAAGGAGTGCATTGGTAAGGAAGAGAACGTGCAGGGTCTTCAATAGAAATATGTGATATGCTAATAAGCCGGCATCTGGCCGCTATGGATCAAAACCAAGCAGATGAATCGGAAATGTGATATACTTAGTAGCGGTCTAACCAGAATGGAGACCTGATCCCCAGAAAATTCACTAACCTGAATACGAGGCACTCTATTGCAAGACTGCCGACAGCTCAAGGCCAAGTCGACCGGGATAGGCTAACATTGAATACTGAACCCGACCAAACAGTGCCGCGGCAGAGCTTCAAGGGCGGCACAGGTGTAGGTGCCATAGTGAACCCCCATTCGCTTTATACACTCCCCACCGTGCCCACGGCGAAATTTGGCGCGTGACGAAACTGCATCACGAACCAGTCATCCTCTGCTTCCCCACTTTGAGGAGTTCTCATTTGCACACCAAATACCCCTGTCCAACACCCTCGCAGTCCGGGCTCAGCTACGGTGCAGAATGTGAGCAGGTTGTATTCAACTATTAAGCAATTTTACGAGCATCTAGGATGCGAAAGAGAGGGTGGTCTAGATGTAGAATAATCCGCGAATCCGCAGGTCATGATGTTGTGGAAATGGCGGCAACACACGCTGGTTTTCAGTGCTCACAAACTTCTCCACGCGTTCCTCCCCCATAAACCATCGCCAACGGTAGCAGTCAGGCTCACCAACAAACAGCTAATTTGAGCGCACCCAAAGCCCCAACGTTCTATCTCAGAAGTCTGTATATTCATACAGACCCATCCAATCTCCCGAATACCTCTTGGTCTTTAAAAAAACAGCCCGCCACTCTATCTACAATAACCCTTTTTACGTTTTTGCCCTATTTAACTCTAGAACTGACTGCGGAAAGAGGTTCCCTGTTAGAGCTACGATGTGCCAACAACATACCCAGCCCAAGTGCCAGGAGCCACAGCTTTCCCGAGAAAAAAATTGTCCAACCACCATACGCAGACCCCCTAAAGTTTGTAGCTCGATAAGGGGAGGGATTCCGGAAACGGGGAATGGCATCAAAAACAGGCGGTAGAGGTGATGCCCCAGATTCCCGCAAATTCTGGAGCAATTCAATGTCGTTGTTCTGGCTCTACGGTACCCTAGGGTCGATTTGTGTGATCGCTGGTGCGGTGTAGGTTAATCGCTAAGCCTGCGAAACGATTCGCCTTAGAAATCGTTTAATCCGCCATGACGCCTAAACTGAGGCTGTTAATGTGTGCCGGATATACTGGCCGTAGGTAATCGGGGGACGTAGCCTTTTTGAACGGGTCCTGGGGGAGCGGGCAAGATAGTAGCGGGACAAGATGCCGAGTCCGGTGTGTAAAAGGTAGGAAAGTGATTCGAGTGACGATCGATGATTAGAATCACGTGCCCAATGATAGTGGTTGGAGATATACTTCATCACCCTAGGGCTGGAACGACAAAACTATCGGGCCTCCAATAAACAGACAGTTATTAAGGGGAAACAAAAGCGAAGATAGGCTCACGGGCGCTGACTTGATAGGCCGATCGCGTGTCTGGTCGTCCTCCGATACCATCGACTCATTCGTAACTGGTAAAGAGGGCGAAGCGGGAATCCAATCGTTGATGCTCTATATATAGTGGTAATGAAATACTATACTATACAACAATATGATACCCCAACCAGATGCCGGAAAATGAGCTTGAGCCGATGGCATAGATGAGAGGGCACGGGTCACGTGATAGGAACGAGTTGTGCCACTGGTGGCTTGAACCGTCGGGGGCAACAAGAGACAAGCTCGGCGCTAAGATGTCATCCCCAAGTGTAATGGTAGTCCCCACAATCAGCGGCGCGTTACCCGGATGAAGGTCATATGATACGGTACTGGCTTGGCCTTCTCACACAAAAACGCCAGGACACTTTCTCAACCCCGTGACGAGGCCGGGTCCACTGCGTTGGGTTATCCATCGGCTCAGGGTTGCCGCGCGATGGTGCGCGTTCCAGCATATCCAAAATTCTGGGGAATTACCGTAGTCGGGTAGACGTGTCCCGCATTACCGGTACTGGGTCCTGGGCTCACATTTGAAGAGATATCAGTCTTACAATTTCGGAAGCTTGGCACTAATACCTTGAAAATCCGTTGTGTCCGGTATCGGCCTTCAAGCCCTACGAGTAGTGCTGAATTCGGTGGCGAAATGCCACGAGAGGGAATAGCGTTTTCCGAACATGGTATAGCTAGGGCGATCCAAACCTGATAAGTCGCGTTAACGGGTATTTAGTATTAGGTTAACCCCTTCAGCTAAGCCTATTGTGGGTTGGTATGGTACAAGCAATTCCCGCGCGCATAACCCCCGGTTCAAGCGCGCCAAGTCCACGATCCCCGATAGAGGGAACGAGCTCTTAACTTATGGTGAGGGAACTCTGGGAACTCCGTACTGGGTACTTTGCCAAGAAAATATTGTTCATTTTCAACCCCCAAAGGATGCCCAACCACCACACCGATGAGAATTCTAGTTCTATTATGTGATAGAATGCGCGACCCTCTACACGTCAACAGAGAGAAAATAGGAATATCTGGAATTTTCATGGAGCTATTAGGATTTGAAAGTAGGTCAAAATTTGGGTACGAGGAGGCAATGTCAGAGACATGTTAATTACTGGTAATATCCAGGGCAAACACTGGTAACAAATGTTTGCCAAGGCATTAACCTGTAGAAATTTTGCTCTTGGAAAATTAATATACTATTACTGAGCCTAAACGAATATTCGCCTGTTCCGGCTACAGAGTTCCCTCATCATACGGTATCGGTATTCAGACAGCTTCCTGCTTGCGTAAAGGCTGGCTGATGGCTATTAATGCAGATGACTGTAATTTTTTTTGAATAATCGGTGTCCCGGTTCTTGAACTTCTGCCGGTGTAGCCATGGCGATTACCATGATGAACGAATGTTATTTCTTGAAACATACGCGAGTAGACCAAGCAATCACCGAAAGGGGTAGAGTAGCGGCCGGCTGTATGACAGCCCCGTGCGAAAACCGTGACAATTGATCTCGGGGATACGACTCGCTCAGGCAAAAACAAACGCAAAAGGACAATAAAAGACATAGAAATAAAAACAACCCGGTAAAGGGGAGAAGAAAACAATAACCCTCAGCACCATACGCCGCTATAGGAATCGCCAACTATTTAGCTGCCATATCTCGCTGCGCCCGGTCAAAATGTTTCGCCTGATTGCCGTTTTATACTTTTATACTGGGAGCACCGACTTCACTCGGATGCCACCACCGCGCACGAGAATCTGCATAATCTACTAAAATCTCATGCTATGTCATCAAACCCGTGGGAAACCTATAAAGGTGCGTCTTTTCGCCCCCGGGTATCGAAAGCGCTATATCGCAAAATACAAGTTGTGCAAGATTTTGAGCCGCTTTCGCACCAGATTATACGAGAGTCGTGAACTGAATCGGTATCGGTCCGGCGAGGTTCCTCGTGTATCACGATTCTAATTGTTTTCAAGAAGGCAGCGCAGGGGTGGTCCGAGAAACCAGAGCGCAACAAAAAGCTGTGGTAGGGTATGATACTAAAAATTCTCAGATTCATCTAATTAGATATTCAAAACTACTTCTCACGAGCGCTGTGGGTGTTTGAATCCAAGGTGCGCCTCTTTTGGAGAGGAGTATACATCCCGTGTAAGGACCGCGGACAGGAGTCCATGTCTACGTTCCCGAATGGGTCGCTTTTGAAATGTCGGGGCCTATCGGAGAAGCCGGAATAATCGAAGCATGTGCACTCCTGGGCTCGGGAGGCACAAATGGGCGCGACCAGACTCGACCAGATGAGGAGGAGGCCCATCCAATTACGTTGCAGACTATTGGATTTTAGGCAAACGATATCTGGATTTTCAACCCATGGATTAATTTTCCTTGGGGCGCTTGCCTGTAATACGGTTACTACATGTCTGATACTTGTGGAAGAAAATTCTTGCCCCGACAGCTTAAATACAGTCCAGTTGGATGCAACGCCGGGATTTGTGGCGGTGCTGCGCTCCTGTCGGAATCCATTGCGAAAACTGCAGGGATTACTACTAGAGGGATGAAAAGAGACGCTCGCTCCTATTTTCAAAATTGATGGATTGGAGATCTTTCGGGCAATATGTCGCAATCCATAGGAAAAATCCATGGGACCAAATAACTTTAGGCCCTACCAGTAGGTTGAAATCAAGGAAGTGCTGAAGTATCGCATGCGACACTGCGTGGCATTGGTCTTGTTTTGACGACAAACGCCAAGCGATCGTGCTTCGTTGAGGGTTCGGACTACTTACAAAGAAAAGACTTATCGCGGCGAAGTATTGTGATGGCAGCTAGCTGTGGGCTGTGAATGGGATACCGGTATTCTGGGCGCGGCATGCTACGGTATATTCTGAGTGTATTTAGCAATTTGTGTGTTCGGTTAATCATTTTTTGGCTGGATCGCATCGCGCATCTGCCACTGTACAATAGCTACGCACCCCGCTAAGCCGACTCCGATAGAAACTTGTGGGGTAACTTACTCGTAAGGGATTATTTCGACAAGACGGTTTCTCGCTTTGTGGTGTGCTTTTAATTGCTGGCTTGCAGCCGGTTTCGGTACCGGCACTCGAGCAGAGCCTTTGGCCACGGCTTCGTGAAGTATCGTGGAATGGAGGCGCCAGGGTGGTGGGGTTTCGGAGTGAAATTCGAACTGTCTTGAACACACGACCTCATAAGCGAAGTCTTTCTCAATGTTTATAACAGTGGAGAGAAGTGTAATATGAATAACAAGGTCGGTGTAGTATAGTGGTTAGTACGCCTCGTTGTGGAAACACAACTTCCGATGAGACCCATGTTCGATTCATGGTACCGACATTTCATTTTTTCATGTTCATTTTCATTTTGTGGCGAGGTAGTCCGGGGTAGTTCTTGGCGTGGAAGGGGGGGTGGATTGTTAGGAAAGGTGAGTCCCAGAATTTTGCAAGGCAAGTAGCCTCGGGGACAGATGTCATCCTGAGTCTTGGGCCGATGTGGCAACCGAGTTTAATAATATTATAGGTTTATCTCCGCATTGCCAATTGGTGGACAAAAATCGACAACTGTCGCAAGGGAACGGCCTACAAGTTCTGGTTTGATTCCTCCATGACAGGAAACCTGTGATCGCATTGTGTTTTCTCCCCTTTAATAATTAGTCCTCTCCGATCTCAAGCGTCCCGGGGAAGAGGGCAGGTCCTTTGGAAGGACTTCCAACAATGAGGATGACGCTAGGTCCTGGAGTCCATCCTCTAGATATCGGCAGTTGCCCCCTCTTGCCTGTCAGGCGGGCCCGCGACTTGTACCGTGCACTTCGGTCTCTGCATTCCCGATAGCGCGCATAATGTGTACGCGAGGGGCATGTGGGTTGGAATGGTGTGGTAGAAATTAATAGTCACCAGATATGGCTCGGCAGCACTATGGCCACCGGTATTAGAATGAAAGGCATGCATTTGCCATAAAAACCGTGATCTTTGGATGCTGGTTGATCGTATAAATATCATATATTTCCACGGCGGATCTAGTGTGTTGAATATCATCTCCTACTAATACTTGGTACTCATCAGATATATTGATATCGCCTATATTCTTATACACCAATACTGTCGGATAGGACTTCTACCACTACCTGATATCTATAATGGAATGTCGGAGCTTCTGTCCGACGACTCGTCTAAATGCGGTCGGTGCTCCTTGCGCCCGGGTGCCGTACTTTGATAATAATAGAAGGTGTCTGTATGAATTGAATTTTTAAAATGATAATATCTTAAGCTACGGACGTATATTCTCGTTCTACCACCGGTATTCCAATATATTGTTTACCCTGTCATACGGCCCTCCCCACCAACCAAGCACTTCCGGTCAATAGAGCGGACAGGAGATTCCCGCAGCTTTCTTAGCTTATAGTGACTCACACCCTTGGCTCTCAGGCCCTCAGTCCCCATCTGTGGCTTGTGGGGCTAGGGAGTCACCGCCCTTCACCTTTAGGCTCCGGCGCCTTGCTCAATTTGAGACCACAACAGATCCTGCCAGCCCATCTCTGGTATCGTAGTCATGCGGGTGGACCAAAATATTTCCCCCGATCCGAGGCGTCCGGTATGGAGGAAATATATGAACCGGAACAAGCCCGACAGATACGGCCAAAGATAATTGTCAAGCTCCCTCTTGGCTTATGCAGCGTAGGGCCAAAGTCTCCATTAGGAAGTAAGGATGTCAAGCCCGATACTCCTGACGGATGCGGCCGGACCCCTCTTATATTTGCTTCCGGGAAAGGGCCGGAAGCAGTAGTAAGGCCACTAGTAGAATCAGATGTCAGCATCGATAGTCTAGGAGATGGGGGGGGGGAAACACTACTCATGTCAGCATCTAGTGGCGGGCGCGCGTGGGTTGAGGAGAAGCAATTGGGAGCGAGAAATGCCGGATCGATCCGGTGGGTAAATACTATCAATATTTGGTCTTATTATCTGTGAGGGAAGGCAGTTATGGAATAGTGACGGTATTGGTTGGACGGGAAGGTTGGCGTAATCTTGTTGTGGTACCGGGGTGTACTCGGGTATACTGGTATGCTGGCCAAGCATAGTGCCCTAAGGGGACTAGGTTCTTCGAGTATCTATCGATATATAGTACGAGTAGTATCCGGTCCCTTTCGAAACCAGGAACTAAAAATCCGGTGAAACACCTAACCCTGACAATCAAATAACGTATGAAATAAAAATCAACACTCATTAGAGAGTCAGTAGATTTATACCAGAGGTGAAGAATTCTTTAAATTTCCACAAACAATTTCCACAGGTTTTCCCTTGCTAGATATTGTTGAGAAATTTTGCTGTAGATCCTTAGAGCAGGACGAAGGGTTTGGGCGCGACTTCTTTGGTAAATCTGGGGAATATTGTTGCGCCACTACTGTTTTGCAAGTGGAAAGTAAAAGGGGAGAGGATCACGGGGACACTGGGAATTATAAGTGCAGGAGGGGGCCTGAGCCATTAGTCTCTCCACAGCCATGTCTCTAGAGTTCCCTTCTCCAAATTGCTATTATATTAGCCTCCGGAAATGCTTTGGCAGCCCTGACATCCCTTAGTGCAGGAAGGGAAATTGCGATAAAAATTTACAATATCGCTAAACGTATATCCGGAGGCAGTCTTCTAAGAGGTTGTTGCTATTCTTCTGCCCCTTTCAGGTACTACCATTCAGGAAGAAGGAAGGGGAGGTAAACTTTAAGGACGTGACTATGTTATATAGTTCTTGACAAGCTGGCGAGAAAAATGTATGGTTTACTGAGCGCCATGGGACACCTTGCGAATCAATTCGGCGCAAGAACGGCCACCGGTGCCCTCAATGGTGTTCCTTTCTCTCGACGGAGGAGTTGAGGCCTCACATCTTCTAGGCCGTATGGTACATATGGGGGCTCGCTCGTGATGCGTACGATGCGATGTGGACTTGGCCAACGGCCACATCCCATTCTTTGCCGGTGGTGACTAAGTCACCATGACTAGCCCACATTATCGGCTCCCCCGTTCGTTTAGGTCAACACTCGATTCGGGATAGCGGTACAAGCTTTCAGACAAAGTCATGAATTTTCCTCCTCAGAATCCGAATCACCCCCCGGTCTGTGGCCAAGCAACAAAAAATCTTCATTCTTTAACGACTCCACCGGATTTAATGCTTGCACCCTCAGCATTCCGCGAAGGTTTTGCTTCAACATTGCCAAAAAGATTGTTTGCCTGCTTCAGGCTTCACCAACCCCCCAGCCGGTCAGATCATTTCAATATTCCAATGCCATTTCTCATCTCAGTACTCCCTCGGCTCCACCACTGTTGGCTTGACTTCTTGAATCTACCCCCTTTCCTGCACCGGGCCACTGTTTTTGTTGACCATTTCATCACCAATGGCCAAACAGCCAGTTTATCTCGGGTCCCGGGTTGGGAACATACCCGAAGCCTCCTTTGGTACTGTTATTACTGCCAATAAAGCATCTCCCACCAGTGATCCGAAGCGGCTAGTCCGGACCACTGGTCGGCAGTCCGGTCAGTCCGGCTTTGGTTTTGAAAAGCCTGGGTCAGTCCGGTCGAAATTGTCAGCGGCCACCAGGTCGAGTCTTGGCGCAAAGGCGGTCGAAGCCGCCTGATGACCAGGTAAAGCCGCCCTATACCCGGGTAATCTGAAGATTCTATTGACGGCCTGCAAGGTTTCTATTTTACATCACTCGGAATTTGATAATAGTAGCAACATGCACCTGGCGCTATATCTCCCCTAAGATGAATCTATGTCATCCACCGATGAACCACCATGATACCCAAATATGCTGTCCAACCTCGAGACACTATACCATTCTTCACATAGCTCTATAACTAGCTTGGGTAAGTGTGTGTTAACCCGGTGACTTTGTGAAAAATTAATTCTGTTGAATAATGAAATATATATTAGTAATGAAAAACAAGTAATCTCTTGAAACATCGGCCTACAGGTGACCCAGGCTGGGCCCGGCTTTGGCTCGGAATAGCCGCTTTCCAACAGTCCGGCCCAGCCGTCCCTGAAAGAGCCTGGGTCGGTCCGGCAGTGCTCAAAGCAGGGCGGATTGGCCGCCTGGGATCACTGTCTCCCACCGCGCTACATCCCGTAGGGGGGGGAGGGTATCGATGAGCCCCAATAAAAGGTTTCTGTAAAGCTTGCCGACATTACCGCGGGATATTAATAGTCCCTTTTGAGCCTTCTCTGCGGTCAGAAGATTTGGAGACCTAGGACTGTGAGTTCAAGTTTGCTTTATCCTCAAATCAGTTCGCGGGGCGTTTGCACTTTAGAATCCATGCTTGCTTGTTTGATTTTGGCTCCGGGCCCTGTTTACAATCTTTTGCGGAGCTGACCGTTGTGTTTGATTAGAGAACCAAGGTGCCTCTGGAGAATATTCATTTCATAAACTGTAAGGAGCAGACAAAGATGAAAGAGCAAGGGCCCTGCTCTTATCAGACCCCCCTCCCGACAAATGCAATAGGTCCATTACAATCTGGTGGTAGGAAAATGGAAGCCTTCGTTTTGACAATGTTGACTCGTGTTGACATGTCGTCGGCAGTGTCCAAGCTGTCCGTTTGGCTCCATATCGAGAACTGGTGGGATAGATGGTGATGGTTGCCCAAACCATGGGGTAATTTTCACACATTGAACTCAGTTTGCTGTCTCGAATATGGTCAAGGGTGGAAGGAGGGTTCATGCCGTCTTGTCGTTGGGAACACCTGTCATGTTTCTTGACTTGATTCGGCGAACAAAATTGAGTGTAGAACATCTCAAAGTTTCCGTGCTCGCTGAGACTTGATCATCCTTAAGCAGGAAGGACTTACTATCAGGGCTTCCAGTCGTCCAGTCCGTCCTAGACGGGGTCAGGATGACGGAAGACGACAATGCCTCCTTTTTGGACGGACTGGAGGGGGCGATGACAGTCGGACGGCACTAGTCCTGGGTTTCCTTTTATGGATACAATATCACCTGATTAAAAATTTTAAACTTTATTTGTTTGTTTTATCTTATTTTTGTTTAACTTATTGTAGCACTTGTGTGTGTCTTACTGGGCGGAATTGGGTGCATTGACCAATTTTAGTCGACTGCTGTCGACGGCCATCGGACGGGATGACTGGGAGCACTGCTTACCATAGGTGGGATCCGACGGCTCTGGGTGGTTTGTGAAGGCGAAGAGGATAAATACAGGGTATTGATTAAGTTTTATCGTGTTTCGACAATTCAGTCTTCAAACAAATTCGTGAAGGTAACGGACCCAAAGATAATTACATTTTGTCAGTGTGAAAACTGATCTGGTGGTTTAGAAACGCGAAACAGCGTCCGGGATTCAGAGGCGAATGTAGCCGGGTGGGCACAACGTTGCCGCTTGGTTGCTAAGCTCAATAGTGCACAGGAAGGCGTGGATCGAGACAGGGTTATCGATGCTTTCAGTGATGCAAAAGCTAAAGTCCTTATGCTACCAATGTTTTTTGACGGCGGTATTGGGGTAGCGACTGTCTCAATGGTGGTCGATTATGACTTCGCTTTTGATCAGAACCGGCGGCCTGACCCTCAGACCTATCTTGAATGTTCCCCGCCGTCCAGTCAGTCCGTCGTCGGTGTAGGGCGGGACAGACTACAGCTCATAGTCCGACTTTTTGGGGGGTTGGGAGGAGTATGTCAGGGGAATGGGAAGATCAGACGGACTGTAGGGGACAACAGTCCTATCGCTTGGCCTCTGGTACTATCCAAGTTAAAACCATACAACTTCAAACAAATTATTATTACATTATGTGAAGTCACTCATCCGGTCCCGGGCTGTCCCCCGCCCAACCCTGCTGTCCTTCGTCATCCCCTATCGTACCATCCTTCACTATCCTAGGTTATCCTCAAACGCCCCCTACAGTCCCCCGTAGTCCCTGTTAGTTGGTATGGGTACTGGGGGCTATCCGTATGGAAGTCAGGGTGTGGGAAAGTCAGTGGACAAATATTTGCTGCAATGTATTTTATGATACCTTATGTAGACAGGGACGGAACAGGGAAATACAACGATTGATCCTCTTCTCCGCTCAACGCACATACACTCACGCCACCACACTTACAGCCCCTCGCTGTCTCACCATTCCTGGCCGCCCTCAACCATCCCCCGTCCTTAACCGTTCCCGGCCCTCCCATGAAATCCCCCACAATCAACACCGCCTCCCCACGACTAACATGTCGCCTCATATGGTTCCGGTCGCGATAAGCTTGCACATGCGGCTATTGTTCATGCTGAGTATTAAGCGTATTCTTGGGATTTTTACTTATTTTTTTCCGATTCTGCTAGTATCATAGTTCTGGTTCTTAGGAATATCTGATCCAGAGGGAGCCTAGAAACTTACAAAATATACCTCTAATGGCAAAAGCGAGCAAACGGTATCAAGAAAGACTATGACTATGGGACCGAATTTGGACTATCATAATATGATGTCACCCTGAAATGTGTGTGTCTTGGCATATTTTTGACTACAATTTGTAGGTGGCGGTTACTAGGTCTCCCCATACCATGCCCCAACTTCAAACCCAAAGATTGTGGTCACCTAGTCTATATTTACAGAGATTGAAATGACAGATTAATGCAGCAGGTGTTTATCTACATTTCTATGTTCTTAAGGTCAAGAAAAGGTTTCTTCTTGATGGTGATATTTCAACTTGAAATGGGTCGATTATTTTTTTTTTCTCAGCCATGAGCAGGTTTGTCGCGACCGGAACTATAGGGCCCACCGTCCGGCGTAAGGACCGTCGTCCTGCACCTTCGACCCCGAGAGTTGAGAATTGCCTATCTTCACCGTATTGGACGGACTGGAAGATTAGGATGTGTTGGTGTGTCAATCAGTTTTGTTTATGACAAACAGAGCTTGTACGAGATGAATGAAATATCTAATCACAGTGGAGTTTGTTCCTTCTAGGTATCTGGAATTGAGTCACAATACTAAATGATTATTGCTAGGGGGTTGAGACAATTGTCAATATATTCTTACGACCAAGAAGGCTGTTGCAACCAAATAGGGACAGAAACGTAAGTTCCTTCCAGATTTTATTGAAAAAATAGATGGAAAGTAAGAAAATGGTAGATGAAGCGGGCTGAATGTTGGCTGAATTGGTGATTTGGTTTTTCTTGTATTCCTCACTCACTTTCAATAGACTAACATAACCAGCGCGCAGCGTCCTTTATACAGGTGTTCAAGCAACTCTGTCATCTTCGCATGATGACGCCTACGCTTCTTCATAATCCACACCGAGAGGTTCATGCTGGCTTCATTTCCCAATGAGGACAAGTGTACTGTCTGTTCCTGCAATACAACCATCATCACTCACCATACATAGAAAGTCATTCCAATAATACAAGAAACCCACTATCTGTCATCACCAATCCTGGTAATAGCACCATAAACACTTATCCAAGATATCAGAATAACTAAGCCAGTATACTCATCAGTGACAAAACAACAGATTTCTGGAGATCGGTTTACTATGTTAATTGATTTATAATATGGGGTTGGGGAGGTCTTGGAACAGGTTTTCCAAGTATTAAAAGTATTGTCTCCATTTGATCATTAGTTGTTGAGTGGAGCAGGTAGAGAGGTGTATATTAATAGACAAGTGTTGGGGTGGGGTCAGAAATCATTGCCAGGACTAGTGTTTGTCAAAAAGCTATCAGCGTCCTTGGGCAATGTCTATTGGACCATTTATAGCTCCTACCCCAAAGGAAAGAGTTAAAATTTCCAAATATATGATATCAAGCAGGAGGGGTTACTCAAATAGTAAGGCTATGATAGGTAGAGAGTGTCTGCGATCCTTGTTCTTTCTATGGTGCCGGTGGTGTCCTATATATACACAAACTGGTCCTTTGCAAGCATATTCCTTGGCAGTCAACATCGCAGAGTTCCATATCCCATTTTCGTCATAATGACACACAATTCCTATCGCTCAGCTCCTTCAAACTTTCTCTCAAACCATTCCACTAAACTACAGCTGTTCCAGACAGACCTTCTACCTTTGTGCTTCTTCTCCGGTTTCCTAACTCTTATAGTGTAACACCCGAGTGTCTCATGGCCTCCGGATCATAACCTGTGGCCTCCGGTATCCCTAGTACTAATTCCCGAAACCTCCCAAACACTTCTCCTTGCACAAACCTCTAGTTCATACACACCCTTTCTCATAGGCTAGCCTTTCCTTAGCTTGTTCCACCGCTTCGTTACCAAACCATCACCAAACAGGCTTTGCCTCACCCTCCGACATACTACTCCTAGTCAACATCACATCACGGAAGCTGCATTTCCTGATTTTCAACAGTTTCCACACTTACAACCACAGTTAACTAACCCATCAGATCCTAGAGGCTTGGGAATTATAGGTAAATTGTGGTGAGCATTTCTCTTCACCTCTGGCACCTCCTATGTATATACAGGACGAAAGCTCCTGATTTTCAGATCTTGAAAAGAGAAGGAAAATATTAAAAAAAACAAAACGATGCGCAGGCCAAAGTTCCACACATTGGTTATTCTCCGAACTCTTTAAAGTACTCCGTTCTTGCTTTTCCGCTATTGTAGCTCTCCAGCGTCTATTCCGATTTCCCATCCGCTCACGATTATGCATCCTAACCCCAGATTTCGCCGCACCGGCTGTTCCGCTCTCCTGAATGTTATTAGCCATTTTTCCAATCTCCTACCGATAAGAAACGAGTATTGTGAACCTACTTCAAGAAATGTGGGGAAAATGTGGGTATTTATTGCGATTTGGTCGCACCCGCTGCTTTGCTCGCTAGAAACGTATTGGCAGTTTTCTCACCTCCCAGAGCAATAATAATCGATGTGTTGAACCTAGATACAGAATTATAAAAGGAATATACATCAATGTCGTTGGTTGGAGCCCTGTCATGCAAACGCCAAAGTAATGTTTTGGTATCTCACCAATTTTCCAAAGCCAATGAAATACATTAAGATAGTAGCCAATATGCGAGAATGAAAAGCCAAATCAGAACAGAGAAATAAGAAACCATAACCATCCGAGAAGTCCGCGCCATCAATCGAGATCCATTTCTTGGTCCACTGGCGGAGGCGTTTGGGGAGATGCCGCTGCCCTTGTCACTCGAGATCGTTGCCACCGATAAATCCCGAGTCGGCAATGAGGGCGCACTGAGAAATATAGGGGTGGTGGGTGGGAGCAAAAAAGGCGAGCTGTCGCGAGCTTGCAGACGAGAATGCGAGTTGTAGCGAGCTTCGAGGATGCCGACTCCGGGGTGTCGATGGTTCTATAAGTGCTGTGGCTCTCAGGTCTGTGCGCAGTGAGCTATGATCTCCCGGAAACCCGCTAGACCTTCCTCTCACAACCTCCCGGCGGTTCTTCTGAGCTTTGCCCAATTGGCAACGCGTTGTTCCAACCCTTCATTTTATCTCAAATGAGTCATGCTGATGATATCATATGTAGGTGGGTAAGGCCCAGGGTACTCCCGTGCCCGCTGCCTCATTGCATGTGTCATATCTTTGTATAATATATAGTTAACTACCTCCCCACCTCAAAATGAAAGAACGTCCAATTTTCCCTATCCGGCATGATCTCAAGCCTATCGTTCGTTATGGATTCAAAATGAGGAAAGCTCCTACTCCCAATATGAAAGACCGGTTTGGCAGGATACCGCTCTCATAGGCTGCCGGGTATGGACACAATGCAGTTAAGCTGCGGTTGGGGCGAGAAGACGTCAATCCCAATTAACCAGACGGTGCTGGCCAGACACCCTTGTCATGGGCTGCTAAGTATGGACCCGGTATCGGAGTGACACGAAGGAAGCTAAGAATTAATTAGATTTATATAGCCATAAAAGCTCCCGACTCCACATGTATTTAGTAGGATATGAGATGCTCCTGTGAGGAGAGCTAACCAACACCAACTGTGAGTATTTGCCAGTCTTCAGGAATTTAGTGAATCAAGAAGTTACAAACATGCAATATCACTATCCGAAATATGCATAAAGGGTGAGGCATGAGCACGCCCTGTAGTTGCCGCAATAACCGTGAAAGTTTAATACTTTTAGCAACGCAACCATAACGTTGATTGTCACCTACCATATCAGGTACAACTACGCACTTGTCAGGTCGGATATGGACGGATAAGTTCTCAAGGGTCCAGTCCATATGTCTTTGGGCGTGGACGTGACAGAAGGCAGTGCACGAGGGGTTGTCAGGAACGATGGGTATCCTGGTGTCAGTTCAGTCAGCTCCGCGGGACGACCGGGGGCGCCCTGCAGGTGTCCCAGGATGTGGAATGTGCGAGATTCCTACAGATAACTGCCGGACCCTGCGGACGACGGCCGCGGAGAGACAACTCAGGAAGAACGGGGCAGGACTCAGACGAAAACTATAGGTGAAGAAAGGTGGAAGGAAAATGCTCTACTTCTTCTGCTAGCTCAGGACATGCCAGGATGTATATCTCGGCAACCCCAGAACTTCAAGGAAACTCAACGAACTCTGAGGGAAAACGCGACCCTGACCAACCAAGATACTCTGCGATATTCAACAATTTGGAGCCAACCTGATATCCTATGAGCCTCCCTTCGTAAATCATGAACCTTGTGCCCTATGCCAGTGACTATATGCCGGATGGCATACGCTATGAAAGAATTTATAAAATCTAATGCCTAATATATGATGCACAATTGCAACAAGCGTCCACCTAAACGCCATATCATCCCACCCACCTCATATCCACATAATTAGCTGCCCGGTGTCAGCTCTAAGAGGTTGGGACCTGCAGATAGCGGCTGGAAAATACCATTTAGACTAAAACTACGGGGCCGAGGTGTCAAACCTTAATCCGGTGTCTTTGTGAAAGGCGGACACCTGCCCGGTAGTCCTTAAAAACCTTACCTGGGACTAAAGCCTGGAAAGGGTCCTGTAGGGCGCCCAGGGCGGTTGGGTACAGTGACCACGAGAGTGGGTGCAGAGAGGCCGGCCACCGGGAGATTGGCCGAGGGAGAAGGAACTTGGTCCGCTGGAGGCTGGACATCCGGGCTAGCCTTGCCGTAACGAGACAAGACAAAAGACCAGAGCCAGTGACTGGCTTTGATGTAAGATGATATGAGATAGAAATAACGAGCAGGGAGGTAGAGGAAAAAATACCGGAACCATCCCTTCGCACGTGACCTGTCATAAAAGCGCATGAGGATTACAAGCCATGCGCCAAACATGTAGGGGTAGTGGATTGCATGGTTTGCGAATGGCGATAGAAAATCTGGTCATCGGGGGATAGGATGTCCGCAGGGTTCCAGCCCCCGCAAACCATGTGGGAAGCAATTCCCCTAGTCGCTTTAACTGTCGGCCTGGGTTGACCCTTTTCCAAAAACCGGATTTCATCCAAGCTTCCATCGTGGCAACCACCTCAGTCGCGCTTGGGTTTATAGAGATGGGGCGGCCGCCACAATCTTTGTAATTTGAGGTGTAAGTTGAGGAGCATGATAGATCGCAGAGACGGACAAACATTTTCAAATTCTATTCGTTTTGGTTTAAATTGTGCATTGCAATCGGGGCAGCGGAAGATAAACTCATCTGCGTTTTTGTGGTAAGGGATACTGAGGAATTGGGTGGAAATAAAATGGAAATCATGAAAAAGTCTGGAAATGGGTGGAGAGAGTTTGGACCAAAGCGAACTGGTATTAGGTTGGGGTTTTCAGTATTTGCGATTAAGACACGCCATAAAAGGAGCAAAGGAAAAAATGTATATGAGGGCGATTATGGAATGTGCACTTAGGCACAACTGGAGAATGCAAAGAGTCACCAAGTGTCACCAGGGGCGATGGTTGTAAGGTGTGTGTTGAAAATTGAGGAAATCATGGGATCAGAGATTGGATATAGTGAATCCAGGTGTCCGGTCCGTCTATCCTCTAATGCAGAAGGAACGGACGGATGAAGGGGAGAATGCTCGGGACTGAAGGGCATCTTGGTGTCTGTCGAGACCATTTCTGAGGATGGACAGGCCTTGAGATGATCCCTGGAAGTTGCCATTTTACTGAGACTGTAGGGCACGGGCGTCGCCCCCTGTGGCGGCTAATTTTGTGGGGGACGGGTGGCGTCCCCTATCGTGCTTGCCCACCCCTGTCGGGTGGGAACGCTCCATTAAATGTGAAGGGGGAGAGCGGGTAGGGGAGGTGAGAACAAATACGATTTCAAACTAGGTTGGTGGCTGGTCTATTGTCAAGTACGATATTAGATTTTGGAGAGATTAGGAAGGGGTGAATAGAGAGTTTGCACACGAGGAACTAGGTGGTAGAGTGAAAGAAATAAGCCGGGGTGCAAGAATAAGTCTCGGTAAAATCGGTGTCGGGAACTCTTGCAACGGTCCCCTACGCGAATGGTGTGGCGACCGAGCCTAATCCCTGGTGGATTTCCCCGGTAGATGGTAAGCAGCCAGATTGGCTGATTGTGGACGAGAACTTGGCTGGATGTAATGCAATGTGTCATAACCCATGCAAGAAGGAAGTAAAGGTGGACGAGTGATGATTCGGTGGTGAGTGGAGTATGTCCTCAGTCTGTGCTATCATACCGAGGTGGGTAGTTCTAGGTGCATATTACTGTGGGAAAAGAAGTCACGCCTATCCCACAACAAACTGTGTCCCGAACGCTACCCCAAAACAGAAAAATCCGTAGGGTTGAAAATGGTGTAATATGACTTTCAAACATGTCTCAGTTACGCAATTGAAAATATGACAGAATTCCTGTCATAGTTACCGGTATGAATTCATCTATAGATGAACTCAGAACATTGGTTGATCCTAATAGAGATTCCTCGGAAACTCTTCCGTAACACTAGTTTGATTATCTCGTTCGCGTTTCCTTTCTCTTTACCGTTCCGCTACGCTGTATTGTTGTCATTGATTTCTTTTTCTCTTGCGCGAGGTATATGTCATAGGTGGTTGTGGTGCGCTCTCCTGTAGCATAAGTAGGGCTGCTAGCCCGCCGGTAGAGCATCAATCAAGCAAGAAGTAGGTACAACTTCAATCAAGAATTACAACAGAAAACCCTCGGAGTTACTGCCACCACGCCCCCCCCAAACAAATCGGCTTTCCACACGGGTGGGTAGCTTGGCAACCAGGTGAGAGAAGACCAATCTGTTACGGTATCAAAGGTCACACATAATATCTGCTCTGGCACATTGGCAAAAGTAAAATACCGAAAGGGGTCACGAAGAGACCGGCAAACAGGCTCCGGTTGTAATGCTTGCCACCCTGTTTTCGCACAAGTCAAAGGTTCGATAGCCGAGCACTCCTCGGAATGAGCGGGTCGGGCCTACTCTAGGCATCCTTTTTGAAAGATGGGGTGGGTTAGGAAGGTAGGGTCCGGGCAATTTGATTTGCTGGAGGAACGGGAATGGCAGAGCGTATACAGGAGCTTTTCGCTTGGCGTTTTTTGTGTTCGTGGTTGACTTGGCTTCGTGAATCCATAATTACACCGAATCCTCCCGGTAGGAAAACTGATGTTTTACACTTCTCATAGGTCTCGCATCCCACTTGGGGTCAAAAATATTTGGGACAACTCGAAAAAAAAATAAACCCTGTTTTTGTGCAACTTGGGTCTCGTATCCCCAGAGAGGTAGAGGCGGCCATTCCTCCGGCAGGAAAACCTCCTACTAGGACAAGAGGTAATCAAGGAAGATTTGCCCGCTTCCTTGTGTATCACGAGTCATGATGGACCTCCCTCCCTGAACACGAGCCAACCCACGAAAGAGAGACTCATGGCCCAGCAAAACCGGATCCAGCCAAATGATGAACCTGGCTTTTATAAGAAATATACGGGATAAAGAGAGACAATGAATTGTACGAAAGCTCGCTGCACAATTGACTTGGTTCTTTTCTTTTCTTCCTGGCCATAACTGTTCTAGCTTTGAGCAGTACAGTACCGGTATCCATTGAATACAAGAAGGACCCCTGCTACCTCTCCAATCATATTCCGATCCTGACCACACCATTTCTACCAAATCCTGCATCATCCTTTGGGTCAACTCTTCACTGCTTTGCATTCCCGTTTTTCCTTCACCGAATACTTTAAAGGCCGCACTTCGCCAATATATGCCAGGTTTCTTTTCTTCACAGCTCTTGTACCCCGCCTTTGTCACCACTTTGCCAAGACTTATACCCTGCATCTTCAGACACGCCTTTCCATACACCAACCAAGTCACCACCGATCGGGAAAGTGGAGAGGAAGATATCCAACAACTAACAACAGTGAACGCATCGCTGAATAACAACAAGCTAACCCAGAAAAGCCCGAACCCATAGGCAGGTTTGATTACAGTAGGGAAATCTGGGGGATCATTTATGAGGGAAGGTAGAGGAGCCAATAGAATTTGGCGAATATCTAGAGCAATAAATCTGCAAACATTTGCACATAGTGGTTGGATGGAAACGGATGGTTTCGGACTAAAGCGGGTGACACGGCCTGGCGGCACTGCCCAGAATCGGGTATTCCAAGGGATTCAGCCTTCATTGGGTGAACCCAGATCCTTCGCTGGGTTGGCTGGGGTTTATCGAGTTGGGTGGTGGTTGCTGGTTTTTTGGTTGGGCAAGGGTTCTTGGTCACTCAGCCGAGGTCACGGATCGAGCCCGCGGGGGTTTTTGGAGCTTATTTTTCCCGCTCGTGCCGTCTCCTCCTGAACAATGGTCCAAGCCGACGGGACTGGAAACCTCTTTTACCAGGGACTTATAGGTGCCCGGAAACTGTCTCAATCAAGATATTCTTTTAATTATTTAAGGTTTCAGTAGTATTCGGCCTTCCCTCGATTCTTGTACTTCCAGCAATCAATAGCGGATAAAGATATGTGGTCACTTCGAGTTCGTCTTTCTTTACATCCACTGGGGCTTCTGTTTATATAGCCTTCCATCATACTAAAAGACTTGACTGACAATCAAATGTCTTAGGTGAGCGATACATTGAGGCGGATTTTATTTTAGTTCGAATGCAATTTATTTGCTTTGCCTGCATGGCCTACGGAGGTGTTTCCACCAGTCTACAACACTACCATCTGTTGACCAGGTATTGGATATCCGCCAGTTGTGGATTAAATTATTTAAGGTGCTATCACACATCTAAAGCACTAGGCTATGGGGATATTTTCACCTATTCATTTCACATACGGACCGGGTGGGTTCGCTGGGCTAACAGAAACTAATGTTCGGCCAGGCGGAACTTTAGTTGGGCCTGAGTAGAGTCAGGTGGGTTTATTTTCAACACCGGTCAACAACCCATTCAAAGGCGACAGTGTTCCCAACCGTCCGGGGCGGCTCTGTGTAGTCCATCCAGCGCTGTCGAAGTCGGGTTGTAGTATTGATTGGTAGGACAACTTGAATATTCATAAACGAACTCTCATGTATCCTCCTGGGCTTAGAACCCGTACCATTTGTCATGACTGCAATTCCATAGCTCGTGGTCGAGTTGGGTAACAAAATTCCACTGTAATTATGAATGAAACAAAGGCAAACCTCGTGGGGTTGTTGCAGACCTGGGTCTATGGCAAGTCTAATGCCTGAACTTCCATAGCGTACTCTGGTGTACACAGTGCTTCGAGCCTTGCAATAGGTCGGGCCTTCGTTGGCCTAGCCCGGGCTATTCGTGGGGCTGGGTCGGGCTCATTGGGCTGGGTTCACTCATGGGCTTCCTTGGGCTGGGCCGGGCTGAGGGGGGGACAAGCCCGGCGGCCCGGTCAAGGATTAGCCTTATTTTTAAGGTTTGTATGGTGTCTTGCAATCCGTATCACCGGGAAAACGATTGTCCCAGCACATGGCTTTCAGGAAGCGCGTTACTACAAGCGATAAGATCCAACCCAACCATCTGTATATCTAGAATGTTTAGTGCAGAACCAATCCATATTGGATTCATGTGCTCTCGGGTTGTCGCGCGGTTTGGGGGTTTGGGAGTTCGGGTCTCGTCTTGCCACCCAATGAAATATCAGATCTTTTCGGTATCTCCCTCCTTCTTCATATTTCCCACACCTATGTTCACCTCTGATCTCGCTTCCCATTTGTTCCTAATACCAATACAAACCCGATGAGCTTCTCCTGTAACAGCGGTAGTTTTCTCTCAAGTCCTCCACCTATTATGCTATCACCATGTCCACAAGCAGAATTTTATCACCATCGATTCTACGAGTCTGAGCTTCCCGGTTCAGAACACTTGGAAGATCAGGAATTAGACCACGATCGCCTATTACCACCAAATGCCAGTATCAACCAATCACGAAAAAAGAGAAAAAGCACACTTCCTTCCTCGTGGGTATGGGGTACTCCGGAGTCTCCTAATGAGAAGTTAGTGATTGAGTCAACCGAGTGCCTCCGGAGTTGGCAGTCCATATAAAATTTACTCTTTCTACTGAAAATAATCACTACTATTTCTCACTGTGCTGTGTTCATCTCCTATTTCAAGCACCATCTGTTCTCATTGGCAATTCTGTATTTTAATCTAGTATTAATAGATCTACATTCATCTCTTTTATGGCTGTTCACCTGTGCGGGGGCCCGATGGGCTCGTTGGGTTAGCCAGGGCTATACCTCCTTGGGCTTGGGCTGGGCCGGGCCGGCCCTTTTTTCGACCCGGGCTAGCCCATTGCAAGGCTTGCAGTGCTTCCAACGGGCCAGGACAAGGCAGGCCACTCAGAAGTATAGCCTGGGCGGATATGGGCCGAATTCCATTTGCCTACCGAAGCCTATCTTCACACACCGGGACGGCGCCAATACGCTGTGCCCGAGGGATTGAGAAACTACGATATTGTCATGGAAACCAGATTGTCCGATTTTGGAAAGGTTTTCGGGCACTGCTCCTTTGTTTTCATTCTTTCCTTTTGTGTTTCATTAATTCTTTCTCCTAGGGATATGATGAGAGGTTCCGATTTGGTTTGCTCATGAGAATGCGTAGGAAAGCCGGTAGCTTTCACCAGGGTTCCGAATGGTCCGCGGAAGACTTGACTGGACCAGCTATTCCGGTGAGAAGTCAAGTCAAGTCTAATGGTGGAAATTAGACCGACCTGGACAGTCCCGATTATGGGACTGACTAGACTAGGACTGGTCTGACTAGGCCCGCCAAGCAATAGGATATTCACTGCCCATTGACCGAATTAGCAACCTATTTTCCTTTTTACTATTTTTATAACAGTTTATTACGTTCAAATAGATTCACCAGTATCAATTGCTTTTCGGAGCATTAGGTGAATGATATTACATGACTACGCAGCACTCTATAAAGACCGGTCTGGGACCAGCCCAGAACCAGACCGGACCACCCGGGTTAGTCGGGTCCAGTCACGGTGTCGACCAGGACTGCCAAGTCTGGTCCTGCCTCCACGACCTGACCTGTCGGACTATTCGGAACCTCTGGCTTTCCCAGCTTGTCAAGATTTCTTTTCTTTTTTTTCACTGGAAGTAAATCCTTCAAAAACGGAGCTACTACCTGGCTGAGTAATAATTATTGGAGAGAGTTCATGGGATAGATGAAAGGTTGATAGAAGAAATGTGAGATTAGACGGAAGTTAAAGACAAAAGAAAAACATATATATGGTTAAGCATACTTCAAAAGGCTTATAGTATGGGGTCTATACAGCCTATAAGCAGGCCCGCGTAGGCCCGACCTAGGTACTTCGAGGCCTGTAGGCTCGGGCCAGGCTAGATCCTCAAGAGCTCTCCTAGTCCAGGCCTGGCTTTCATTCGGCATAGCCAACCCGGCCCGTTGGGACATCTAGGTTCACCGCTATCTGTTCAGCTCGTTAATCGAGTTCAACGGGCTGGGGTCTTAGGCTCACTGGGTTATTCACCTGAGGTCTTCTCGATGGCTTGTGGTGTGCCACTACAGCCTTTCCTGCCCTCTACCGCCCACTATCCTTGAGCTTTTAAGTAGCGGGTAGATAGTATTTTGCACTCCCGTCCTACATTGCGCTGGTCCTGGCACCTAGTGCCACATGGGCACAACCGTTGCGAACAGACACAGGCGGTAGAAAATCGTGCTCTCGGGTCACGCCCGTCCTCCTCTGATTACCCCTTCAACTATCATAGTAGGCCCATCGTGCCATAAGTGAGATGGTCTAGAGGTTCAGTACAAATTGCAAGGTCATTGCAAGCCACGGTAAGAAAGTAATGTTCGCTAGCTTGGAAGCGAGGACACTCCTCAGCCTCGATTGCTAGCGGTACCCTTTTTTCTTAACGCAGAGTTGTGGCCCACCACAGCAACCTTTTGCTTCGTCATCGCTTTTTGGCTCAACACCACTTGGCCGTTTGTTGTCAGTTGAGATGTAATCGAACAGTTGTATTAAATTTTGAGGAAGCGTAAGAATGATTTTCGAGGAAAGGAAGCATAAGTTAGTCACTATGTGACGTATTGTGTGGGGAAGAGTATCACACACAGACATGAATCACTTTGGATTCGAACTTTCGTTTATTCCTCACCTTATAAAATTCACCCAAGACAGACCTCCGGACCCCCCTCAAAAGTGGCCCAACATATTAAGATCGTATTTGGGATACTGTGACGCTCAAGTTCTATCCTGTGGATTTTGAAATGCTATTAGTTTTTCAAGGTGGGGTTTAGATAAGGCAGTTATAGGGTTTGTTGAAGGGAAGGAAGGAAAAACTTCGGTATGATACGTGAGGAGAATTTTGTCTGCACTTCATCTTCATTGATAAGAACCGAATGGAAACCCCGTCATCAATCAGTGTGAAAATACGAACAAAACCCGGTAAGTGCGAGTGTACGAGTGGAGTACAGTTAATGGGCAATCTTTTCCTTTACGAACAAGAACCTATCGATAAGAACTGTAGTCGAATTGATTCCCCTTATTTCGTCAATTTTCTTTTCTGGACCCGATATTGGTTTCTCAATAACCCCCTTGTCTGTGCTATTTCCTCTTGACACTTTCAGGACTTCGGTGAAATTGATAGGTTTGGACATTGATGGTGAGTTTTAGCGGATGCACTTCGCCGTCTTATCTTCTAGGCAGACCAACACGTCATTAGGCAATGGAAGGAAACCAGCATACAGACTAAATCATACATTGATGTTAAGCCACAAAGCTACAATGGATGACCTAGGATCTGGTGTTGAGCTATAGCGGTTTGATACGTGGAGACGTCGCCCACGCAGGAGAAGTGCCCCAAACCCTAAGCCAGCGCGTAATCGTCGGTTGTGGCGGGTCGTGACAACCTCGGCCCGAGTATCGTACTCATACTTCACGTTGCGGCCATCGAGGACACAAATCGAACCTTCATCAAGTCTTGGTTACCCTTCCGGTTGGACAGGGTTAGGGCGCTGATTGCTGCTCACCACCCAGCCACCGTATAAATACCACACCCCACGACAACCCACCACCACCCACCACAATCACCACCGCGAAGGACACTTTTCTCCTACGATACACCGAACATCTCTCTGACAACCATCGTCCCCAAGGACGTCAACAACCTTATTACAACTCAAAGCCGCAATTTACACAAGTAATCGACATGGTACCTGATCACTCACCCATTTCAATCGCAACAACCTAACCATCTCTACCAACAACAGGGCAAACGTAAGAGGTCGACTCGCAAACCTAACGTCTTCAAAAAGGTATGTCACGCTACGCCATGCAAAACTACCCTGTCCATCCCCTCCTGCTAACGAAATTATAACCACAGAAGGAGCCTCTCTCAACCACGTTTATGTGCCTTTTCTGCAATAACCAAGACACGGTTGCCTGCGTGCTCGATAAAAAAGCCGGCATTGGCAGCTTGTCATGCAGAGCCTGTGGACAGAGATTCAAGATGAACATTAATTGTATGTGACAGTTCTTTACCTCACTACCTTTATTCCTACTTTTTCTTTTTATTCTTCTTTTTTCACTTGGTTTGATTCAGTTTGGCTTGGCAAATACACATGTTATCATCCTTGGCGTTGTCTCACGGAGCTGCCGCCATCTCGGGGGATTGATACCATATGGATGCTGGCCGTTATTTCTGAATGCATATGAACCAATAAACATTAACGTATTTGGATTGGGCCAATAGATTTGTCGGCCCCGATAGACGTATACAGCGAATGGGTTGACGCCTGCGATGAAATTGAAAACCCCAAAGTAAAGGCTCCCCGCCGTGTCTGTGGCAACAGTCGTGATGTAGGAAGAGGTGCTCGAGAAGGAGTGGGCGGAGCCGCTAGAAACAAGAATCCGCGAAATCACGGTGAGCGCGATGAACAAGCGGATGAGGACAGCGATGACAATCATGAGGGGTATGGTGGGAAGGTTTAGGTTATGGTTGACGATTATGAGGAGGAGTTTTAAAAGGTGCTACAGCACTATGGCCACAGAATTACCTTTGGGATGATGAATGAATGAGTTGGATTTTATCAAGTACATGGCGAAGTTGATGTTACCCTAGTCTTTATTTTTGGTCTTTCCGCTTTTTTATATCGTTGTTGTAAACGCACAGTGGTGCGCTCTAGATTCCTGTTATAGAAAGGATTTGGTTTCTATTGAATTCTATCTTCGTTTACTTTCACATTTCTATACAGGCTCTGTCACTACTCGGTAATTGAGTAGATGGAGAAACCTATCAATTGCTTCATCTAAACATGCCTAATGGATGGATGAACATATCCTTTCTTCCCCTCTATATAGGACCATAGATTATATGGAAGACTGCTATTTCTTTCTGTGGAAAACTCTGTTTACTTACCATCGGTTTTACCCAACCTTTCGTTTCCGGAATCGGCCAACCTGACGGTGGGTGCATCCATGGCCTTGAAAAAGAGCCAAACATAACACGACGTTATCAACGCCGAAAATGACACGGAAGGTGCCAATCTCTTGAACAAAACAGAATCCATTGCCAAAGTCCCCTGATCCCTGAATGGCAAAATTAATCGCACGACTTTGTTACCAAACAGACATATACCGAATAGGTCTCAATGACCCGGAGGGGTATATAAACGTAACAAACGTCTCGGTAGGCCCCCTAATCCACAAACGTGGCCACAACCCCCTGAACAGGAAAGGGTCTAACAAAGCTCCTGATGCCTTTAGGATGAGCAATAAAGTTGTGGAACAAATTCCGCTACGCGGGCACAAGCCGCGAGATCTGCAGCGTGATAGGATATGTCGGGCTCCGGGGTAGTGAGCATGATGTTTTCACGTCGAAGGCGTCTCCTCAATATCACTCCCCTTACACAACTCAGGTTGCAGTGTTGATTTGTAGGACAATTGTTTTTTTCTTCATAAACCAAGTCTGCTGTCTCCTCCTGCGGGTAGAGCTCTTCCCTTTGGTCATGACTGCAATTCGATAGCTTGTGCTCTTGCGTAACAAAATTCCACTGTAACTATGAATGAAACAAAAGCAAACCTTGCGAGTTAGTTGCAGACCTTAGTCCGTGGCATTCCTCTGATGCTTCCAAGTCCCCAGTATCCTCTGGTGCACATACACTTTCCAATGGGCCGATTTCAATTAGTCTAAGGAAATCAATCAGGCCTGCTAAGTGCCAATAGGACGGGCCCCGGGGAATAGGAGACTACGACATTGCCATGGAAACCAGGGTGTCTAATTTTGGAAACGTTTTCGACGAGTGTGCCTTGGTTTTCATTCTTCTCTTTGTGTTTCTTTCATTCTTTTTCCTAGGCCTCGGTTGGGAGATTTAGATTTGGTGGGCTTATGAGAATGTGAATGACAACCGGTAGTTTTCACTAGCTTTCAACTTCATTTTTTCACTAGAAAATCCTTTCACAAAGGAGCTACTACTGCACTGGGTAATAATGCTTGGAGAGAGAACTCACTCAATCGATGAAAGCTTGGTAGAAGGGGGATGAGGTTAAGCAGAGGTGAGAGACGAGGGGGGAGCCAGTATTTGACTAAAGTGGCTTCGAAACACCTCTAGTATAAAGCATATAGTAAAAAGTAAGCACGGCGGCCTAGGCCCGACTCACCTACTTCGAGGCCTCTTGGCTCCGGCCAGGGTAGATCCACAAGAGTTCCCTTATCACGGGCCCGCGTTTCATTCTACCTAGCCAACTCGGCCTGGTGTGAACAATATTCCGATGATTGGCCTAGGCCGATAGAGGCGGGATTCCATCGGCCTAAGGAAGCCTATCAACCCTAGTGGGCGCCTATAGGCCGGACCCTTAGCATTGGACAACTGTGTTTATAGAAAGCATGTTGTCAAGTTTAGAAAAAGTTTGCAAACACTTCGCATTTGGTTTCTTTCATTTTTCATGGCTATTTACTTCATCCTGAAGAGCCATATAAGAGGTTTGGATTTGGTTCACTCGCGGGAATGTGTATGACTACCTATAATTTGCCAGGGTCTTTTTCTTTCTACTAGAAACAAACCGTTTCTAACATGTACTGCTACCGGACCGCGCAGTAATGCACAGAGCTAATTCGCTAGGCAGGTGAAGGCTTGAGAGAACGCCAGCCACGTTGAACAGAATTTAAAAACAAAAGGGAAGCAAGCGTCTGGCTAGGTGAGCTCCAAAGGGTAGGTAGTATAAAACGTATACAGCATATAGGTAGGCCAGGCGCGGATCGGTTACTTCGAAGCCTATAGGCTCCGGCCCGGGTAGATCCTTGGGAATTCTCGTATGTCAGGCCCGGCTTTCCTTCGGCCTGGCCTACCTGGCCCTTTGGGAACAATGAATACCCCTTCAATTGGCAGTCTCCTCATGGCCTGTGCAAGATCGTGTAGAGGTGCATTACTGGTGGCAGGGTACAGAAAATCGACGACATGCCGTGAATACTTGCTAGCTTGGAAGAGTGGCCACTCCTCCCGCTCGCTGGCTCTAGGTAGCTTTATTGTTTAATCCACAGTTGTGGATCACCACAGTCACCTGTTACGTCATCATCGCGTTGAGGCTCAACACCACTTGGCTTACTGTCGTCCGCGGAGAGAAAATCCAACAGTTGTATTAAATCTTGAGGAAATATAAAGGTCATCTTGAAGGAAAGGAAATATGGTCACCATACGACGTGTTGGATGGGGAAGTGGATCTCCCACCGGCTTGAATCACTGTGGATTCGAACTTTGGTTGAATCTGAACTCTACAAATGTCACCCTAGACCGACTTCAGAGTTAGCCTCAAAAGAGGCCCAACATACTATTAGAATGTCGTATTTGGTAGACTGCGAGGCTCAAATACTCGTTTGTGTAATTTGAAGTACTCTTAGTTTTTCTAGGTGTGGTTTAGGTAAGGTAGCTATTATATGATTTGTTTGCTACAAGAAATGAAGATTTCCTGTATTATACATGGGAAGAATTTTCAATACACATCATTGTTGGTAACGACCGAATTGAAACTATGTCATCGAACAGTTTGAAAATACGAACGAGACCTTGTCAGTGCGAGTTTCGAGTGAAGTTCACTTAGGGAGCAACGTTTTTCTTTACAAACGAGAGCCTATCGACACGAACTATGCTGGGGAAGAGTTTCCTGCATACATTTTCTTTTCTTCAATGACTCGAAATTGATTTTTCAAGAACCCCTTAACTTCGCTACTCCCTCTTGCTACTATCAGCGTTTAATTGAGACTGTCAGATTTGGACATTATTCGTGGGTTTTGGTTGATGCACATCGCAGTCGTATATCCTAGCAGGTACAATACGTCATGAGGCAATCGAACGAAACCGGAATGCACACTACGAGTAAGTCGTTGATTGATGGTAAGCTCGAAGGCTACACGGGGTGACCCACGATCATGCGTTGAGCCGTAACGGTACGCGGGGACGTCGCCATCGCTGAAGAGGTGTCCCAAACCCTAACCCAGCACGTAATCGTCATTTGTGGCGGGCAGTGACAAGCTCGGCACGAGTACTCATACTTCACGTTGCAGCCATAGAAGGCCAAAGTCGAACGTTCATCAAGTTTTGGTTACCCTTCCGATTGGATAGGGTTAGGGGGGTGATTGCTGCCCACCACCCTGCCACCGTATAAATACCACACCTCACGACAACCCACCATCACACACCACCACCCACCATCATTATCACCGCGAAGGACACTTCTCTCCTACACAGAACATCTCTCTGACTCCCATAGCTATCAAGGACGTCAACAAGCTTATTACAACTCATAGCCCCAATTTTCTCAAGTAACCGACATGGTACCACATCAATCACCCCTTTCATCGGCAAGAACCTAACAATTTCTACCAACAACAGGGCAAACGTAAGAGGTCGACTCGCAAACCTACCGTCTTCAAAAAGGTATGTCACGCTACGTCATGCAAAACTACCCTGTCCATCCCCTCCTACTAACGAAATTATTGTCACAGAAGGAGCCCCTCGCAACCACCTTCATGTGCCTTTTCTGCAATAACCAACACACGGTTGCCTGCGTGCTCGATATAAAAGCCGGCATTGGCAGCTTGTCATGCAGAGCGTGTGGACAAAGATTCAAGATGAAAATTAATTGTATGTGACAGTTCTTTACCTCTCTACTTTTATT
Organism: Tuber melanosporum; assembly: GCF_000151645.1. Taxonomy (NCBI): domain Eukaryota; kingdom Fungi; phylum Ascomycota; class Pezizomycetes; order Pezizales; family Tuberaceae; genus Tuber; species Tuber melanosporum. Next base: position 49,933 of record NW_003298809.1, on the reverse strand, counting down.
CCTACTTTTTCTTTTTCTTTTTTCACTTGGTTTGATTCGGTTGGATTTGGCAAATACACACGTCACCATTCTTTGCGTTTTCTCAAGGAGCTGCCACAATCTCCGGGGATTGATACCATATGGATGCTGGCCGCCCCCATCAATTGATGTGAACAGATAAACGTTAACATATTTGGATTGTGCCAATAGATTTGTCGGCCCCGATAGACGTATACAGCGAATGGGTTGACGCCTGCGATGAAATTGAGAACCCTAAAGTGAAGGTTCCCAGACGTGTCGGTGCCAGGAGTCGAGATGCAGGAAGAGGTGATCGAGAAGTGGGGGGTGGAGCGGCTAAGAACAAGAATCAGCGAAATCATGATGAACGCGAAGAACAAGCGGATGATGACAGCGATGGCAATAGTGATGGGTATGGCCGGAAGGTTTAGGTGATGGTTGACGATTATGTGGAGGACTTTGAAATGGTGCTGCGGCACTCTGGCCACCGAATCAACTACGGGATGATGAATGAATGGATCGGATTTTATCGCGTGCATGGCGAGGTTGATGTTACCCTAGTCTTTCTTTTTGGTCTTTCCGCTTTTTTATATCCTTGTTGTAAACGCACTGTGCTGCGCTCTAGATTATTTGTATAGAAGGGATTAGGTTTCTGATTAATTTTATCTTCGTTTACTTTTACTTTTCCTTACCATCTCTGTCCCTAATCGGTAATTGGGTGGATGGAGAAACCTATCAATTGCTTCCTCTAAACTTGCCCGATGGATGAACATATCCCCTCTCCCGCTCTATATAGGACCACAGATTATATGGACGGCTGCTATTTCCTTCTGTGAAAAACCTTGCTTGCTTGCAATCGGTTTTACCCAAATTTCATTCCCCCAATCAGTCAACCCGGCGTGGGGCGTATCCATGCACTTATATCAGAGCCAGACCGAATACGATATCATCAATTCCAAAAATACTAAGAAAGGTGCAAAACCTTTGAACACAACAGCGTAGATTGCCAAGGTCCCCCAATCCCAGAATGATATAATTAATCGTACCAGTTTGTTACCAAACCGACATAATCTGAATAGATATCAAGGACCCCGAGGGGTAAATAAATGTAACAAACTTCTCGGTGGGGCCCTGATCCCCAAACGCGGCCACAACCCTCGACAGAGGAAGCGGACTAATAAAGCTCCACATGCCGTTCGGACCAGCAATAAGGTTGCAGAACAAAATCGCCTACACGGGCACCAGCCGCGAGATTTGCAGCTAAATAGCATATGTCGAACCCCGGGGTAGTGGGCATGATTTTTTCACATCGAAGGCCTCGCCTTAATATCACTCTCCTCACGCAACTCAGGTTGTAGTATTGATTTGTAGGACAATTTTCTTCTTCATAAACAAAGTCTCCCCTCTCCACCTGCGGGTAGAACTCTTACCTTGGTCATGACTACAATTCGATAGCTTGTGCTCTTGTTGCGTAACAAAATTCCACTGTGACTATGAATGAAACAAAGGCAAACCTTTCAGGTTAGTTGAGGACCTTGGTCCGTGGCATTCCTCTGATGCTTCCAAGTCCCCAGCATCCTCTGGTGCACATACCCTTTCCAATGGGCCGGTTTCCATTAGTCTAAGGAAATCAATCAGGCCTGCTAAGTGCCCATAGGCCAGACCCCGGGGAATAATAAACTACGACATTACCATGGAAACCAGGGTGTCTGATTTTGGAAACGTTTTCGACGAGTGCACCTTAGTTTGCACTCTTCTCTTTGCGTTTCTTTCGTTCCTTCTCCTGGGCGTTGGGTAGGGGGTTGAGATTTCGTGGGCTTATCAGAATGCGTATTACAAGCGGTAGTTTTCACTAGCTTTCAAGCTCTTTTTTCCACTAGAAGTAAATCCTTTCATAGTGGAGCTACTACTGCACCACGAAATAATGGTTGGAGAGTGAATGTACTCCATAGATCAAAGCTTGGTGGAACAAAGGTGAGATTAAACCGAAGTGAGAGTCAAAGGAAAAACAAATATTTGTCCAAGCTTGCTTCAAAAGGTCGCTACTACAAAGCCTATACCGACTATAAGCATGGCGGCCTAGGCCTGACTCACGTACTTCGAGGCCAATTGGCTCCGGTCAGGCTAGATCCACAAGAATTGCCTGAGCGTGGGCACTCCAGCTCGATGGCTCCAAGTAGCTTTATTGCTAAATCCGCAGTTGTGGCTCACCATGGGCACCTGTTGCGTCATCGTCGCGTTGAGGCTCAACCCCACTTTGCCGCTTTTTGTCTGCGGAGAGATAATCCAACCGTTGTATCAAATCTTGAGGCAATATAAAAGTAATCTGGAAGGAAAGGAAATATGGACACTATACGACGTGTTGGACGGGGAGGTGGACCAAACACCGGCTTGAATCACTGTGGATTCGAACGTTCGGTGAATCTTGACTCTACAAATTTCACAGTCTACAGGCTTGCGGGTTCACCTCAAAAGAGGCCCAACATATTATAATGTCGTATTTGGTATACTGCGAGGCTCAAATACTCGTTTGAGGAATTTGTTGTTATCTTAGCTTTTCTAGGTGTGGTTTAGATAAGGTAGTTTTTATATGGTTGGTTAGCGACAAGGGATGAAAAATTCCGGTATCATACATGGGGAGAATTTTCACTTAGTGAGCAACGTTTTGCTTTACAAGGAAGAGCCTCTCGACACGAACTACACTGGAAAAGATTTTCCTGTATGCATTTTCCTTTCTTCCCGGACTCGAAATTTATTTTTCAATAACCCCTTAACTTCGCTATACCCTCTTGCCACTATCGGCACTTAATTGAGATTGTTCGATTTGGACATTGTTTGAGGGTTTTGGTTGATGCACATCGCCCTCCTATCTTCTAGCCGGTCCGATACGTCATGAAGCGATCGAACGAAGCCAGAATACAAACTCTCTTGGGGCCACCCGCACCTCACTTGGTGACATGTTTTCATTAATGCGAGTCATGGATTACTTTCCACTCACTAGGTTAGTGAGCCTTTAGGGAACAGTTGTCCTGTTTCACAAAACCGGTGCCAAGGTCACTATGACCGTTAGTCACAACGCTTTTCTCTTGGCTCACTAGCGGAGGCCACGCAGTGTCAGCGAAGGGTTACCCCAGGTTTGGTTCCACGCTGCCGTGGACAGATCAGGAAGACTAAGTCGGAACACATTATCCTTCTCTCTGGTACGTACCTAATATGCGCGAAATATTTGGTTAGTTTATCAAGCCCTTGAATTTTATGACGTCCAAAGGGCTAACGGTGAACTTCCACGTTTTAGCCTTTCTTTCCACTGTTATCGCGGTCACCGTCTGTGGCTTTCTGGGTGGTTTTCTTGGGGGCTTGGCTGGGAATGGCTTGGTAGGACGAAGGGTTCACCAAGTTCCCGTCACGAACACCCAGTGCGCCGCATCCGTCGATTATGCCCCTAGCACTCCCTGCCTCCAAACCGTAGAATGTGGTGCCAACACACATATCTCCTTTAACACCAAAAGCGCCACGGAGGAACACCTATCCGCTGACCTAAGCACTTGCCGGGCGTTCGAGAAATCCTGCGGCGAATACATCACTACTCTAGAAAAGGCCTTACCATTGTTCCTGGATAGCTTGGAGGATATGAGAAAGTCGAGTATGACTAAAAGGAAAACTAAATATCGGAGTCCCTTCTATTAGAGAAACCTCTCCCGCCTCTTCGAGACTACTGCAAGTGTTACCGAAACAGATTGGCTCATATTTCTGCTATTCGCCTATTTTGTATCCCTAGGATATTGTGGATCCGGCTCGGCATCCTGGCGAAATAGGCGCCATGGTTCGGCGCTCGTGTGTTTGTTTTTGCTAACTATTGCAAAAGGTTTGGTCGCTTAGATAAAGGTTTTCGGGATGGGAGTTGGATGAACTCGTCATGTGAGAAATAGATGGATCCACCGAAAGAGCATCATGAAGCCATCTGGTGCGCGAATCCTTTACGCGCTGAGGGTAGCGGTGGTCGCAAACCGGGGTCTCTTCATGAAGTGTTTCTTTGATTTGTTAACTAGAGTATACCGAGGGGCACGGGCCCTATGGATAATGTAGAGGGAGTTAGTTGAATGAGGATTAACCTCCCCAGGCTCACAAATTAGCGAGCTCGCCATTTGAAGCTTTTGTTGAAAATAGCTGCCCACCGTGCCCACGGCCACCGCCCATAGCGACAACCACCGACCACCACCCGGATGTATCAAAGGAAAGACAATGAAATTATATCTCTGCGGCCTGAAGTCCTATCAACTTGACCTTAGTATCGAATGTAGCGCTTTTACAGACCCAAGAGTAGAGCGAACTCTCCCAGCAATCAAGCGCTATCATAATGAGCCTGCACGAAGAGAACAAACTCCTCTAACACGCCCCTACCTCCTACTGATGCTCTGTACACTGGGAAGTACAACCTATGACGAAATTGTCACCCTTACCGCCTTCACCTTAGCATTTGCAGTCTTCTAGAGAGTTGGAGGATTCACTTATGGGAAAATTGACTTAGAAACCAGAGAGGCATTCCGGAATTGGTTTCTAACAAAAAGTAGTATCAGCCTAGTAGCTGACGTGGCCTACCTGTAGCTCACGTTACCGGCGTCCAAGACAGACTCCTTCCACCATGGCATTCAGCTTCTGATTGCTGCTAGCAATGATTCAAGGTACGAGTGAGCATGTGGTTCAGACAGTGCAGGAGCTAGCATTCCGAAGTGGTCTCGGATGTGGTGCATGGAACGGACACAGTTTCAGAGTAGAGGCAGCTACCTCGGCATCGGAAGTAGGCATTGCCGAACACCAAATTCAACCTTTGGGAAGAGGAGATTGGATGCATGCAAAACATACATCGAGTATTCCAGAGAGGAACGTATCAATCTCTGTCAGCGCTTTCAGCTTCCTGCAGATCCCTCCTAGGCCACCAATCAAGTTCACCGCCTTGACATTGGCTGCTCCTGTTGGACATCTTGATGGCGGACACGCCCAGGCATGCCTCTACCACATGAGTGCCTACCCCAAGCTAGGCTGCATCGGTGCCAACAATTTCGAGCGACAAGGGCAGCGATCAACTCATCCCCAAAGCCTCCAGCAGTGGAAACGGCATACTAGTGCAAGAAGGAACGAAGATGGCGTATCTTCTTTGAGCTTGGTTTTCTATTCATTGTCTCTTTGTTTTTCTGTTTCTCCTCTCCTTTGTTATCACGGGTAGAAACTTTGTAGGGTATATCTTCTATGCTTTGGAAAATTGGTCTTCCTGCCTGAGAGCCCTTTTTAAAAAATAACCTTACAATTCCTGGCCACCATCATTATAATACCTTTCGTCCATGTTAAATATATTTGTATGGGATATGTTATACAATTTAAGTAGCCTTCCAAGCTATCGGAGTTAGTGTTGTTCACGAGCCGAGCCTTGATCTGGGGGGGCTCGAGCCGGCTCGCATCACTTGGTACCGGTGCCGCATATATGTTGAACCATCGCAGCCTCCATCTGCAAATGTCTTGGCGGCTTGAGCCCTCGAGCCTAGGGGTGCCTCGAGCAGAGCCGGCTCGTGAACAATACTAATCGGAGTATTAGTAGATGTTATGACTGGAGGTGCCTAGGTGTAGCCATACCGACTTAAATAATACTCTTTCGAAACCACCAAATTGATTGTAAACGCTCTATGACAATCTAGCCAGGAATCTAACTTCAGTGAAAAGCTTGGGTGCTGTCTAAGAAACCATGAGATCCAATATTTTCGCGAAGACCGATTATTGTCCAGCCAGTTCTAAACATGTCAGGCAGGTTCTAAGTATGTTGGTTGAGTTCCGAGCATGCAGGCCAAAACTGTGAACACACGCTCTCTTCGCCTTTACTAATCAAGGTGCCATGCCTACTACTGCCACTGATCCATGATGAACCCGGTAGCAAACATTACGTGCAGATTTCCGAGTGTAGAAACAAAAATGAGACGTCAGGCCTTTAAAGGTCAACCAGCACACGACGGGCCGTGCCTCCACCGGGCCCGGTGGTTGGGCGATCAAGTTAAGCACAGAGTGGGGAGGGGAATGCGGGTTGGTCATCGCCCGGTCTCATGTGGGACGAAGTCCCGTCTGGTAAATGATGGTTTTCGATGTTTACCAGACGGGGAAAGGAGGAGAACATGTGAAACAACTAGCCGTATTTGAACAAAAACTGATAAAAATGATAACTGTCCGGAGTAGTAAATCAATGATCACTGTAATGGGGGGGTAAGGTCCGCCATCACATACTATCACTCGGCCAAACAAAACGCCAAGACGTCAGCCCAGGGAGGGGTAGGAAAAGTTTTCTCTCTCCGATTCTCTCTCTCTCTAAAAGCTCACTCTCCCAACAACCCACTTGCTCGACAACTCGCTTGCTCAACTACTCTAAACTAACAGGAAAAGACAGGAGTATAAATAAACAACAAAGTTTAGCTATCCTTCCTCTCCTCCCTTTTCAGCTCACCACGTACCGGTATCTCTCACGCCCATCTCCCATCTCTTCTGCCCTCTCCTCATGCTAACAATAGAAAAACAAACAAACAACAGACTCTCCAAAGACCCTCCAATATCCTTCCGCGCTCCCATTGCCTTCCATATTCCTCCCGTCTCCCGCTCTTTCATTGCTATCAAAAGAAACACAGAAACAAAGACTTCCGACGGGCAATAACTCCCCCGACGTTTACATCCTTCTTCGCCGGAAGCCCTTTTCCAAAGCGCACAACAGACAGAACGACCGGCTCTGGGAATGTACGTCAAATATGCGGAGAGTCGAACGAACGGGCAACAAAAGAACCTGTGACGGATGTGGTCGTTAGTTGTGCCAGCGAAAGGATGGACAATAGTGCCGGCGAACGAATATCCCGGGGGAGAACGAAAAGGGGAACAAACGAACAAACGAACAAACGGATGGCTGGACGGACGGAGGAATGAACCGATAGACGAACAAAGAAGATGGACCGGTAGTTGTCTGGAAGCCATGCCGAGCATTCTCGGAACATGTTGGCTAGCGAACATAGCCATTAAATGAGCCAAGTCACACTTGCGCGGACATGGTGCCCACTCTCATACTGGAAACCTGACAGATTGCAGAACAATGTGAAGTGAGCTCGCGTGGTATTATAGTTCTGTCACGTTGATGGCGCTCGCCCCCGCCAGAGGTAATCGGTCGCTATAGGTGAGAGTCCTATCTGTTGAACATCAATAACCCACAATCCCGGTGGGTGCAAATGGGGTGGATTAAGTGTGGTGCTATGTTGGCTATCTTGTCATAGTCGAAACGCGAGAGCGCATCTGCAAGCGTATTTTCCTCATTTGGGATCCATATTGACTCAATTTCCAAGTTGTACTTGGCAGCTAAGTGGAGGCATCGGTGAAGAACTATCATTGATGCCCATAATATAGTCTGGTTTTATAGGCCATGAACCAACGCGGGGTTATCCATATGCATGATTAATTTCTTCCCTTCCTACATCTTACCAAAATAGAGTGGGTCTTGCTCCATCGCTCTCATTTTCTTCGTGTTTATGTCCTTGTTTCCCTTGGTGAGGTATCTGGGGAGTGCTATGGAAAATGCTGATCCTGCCTGTGGCTTGGGGTCGGCTGGTTGGCTTGAATACTGATTGCCTAGTGCTGGCGTTCGATCCCGAGGATCTATATAGTAGGCACGAAGTCCCATGGTGCCAGATGCATCAGACCAAAGGCAGATACTCTGCCTATATTCGTGGTCAATTGATCTCTCAGGTTCTAGACTCAGGACGTTTGCCCACCATAGCAGGTCCTTCATCTCTTCCTCAGATAAACGTTTCTGTAGTGGGTGGCCTCTTTTTGGAAAGTATATTTGCATATTATATAGGCGGTGGAGAAGGTTTCTTCCTAGTGGGACTACGATGGTGGCGAAATTAAGATACCCGGTATGTGATTGGAGTTCGTATCGTGATAGGGAGGTATTATTGGTAGCATCTTTAACCATTAAACATGCTTTAGATAGTTTGTTCGCCGGGAGTCGTATAACTATAGTTTGACCCCACCAAAACTAACGACAGTTGCCTACTCACTGCTAGATTGCTTAATTGCAAGGCCTACCGCCGCAGATATTTGAGTAAATACGTCGCTATAGGCCTCTGGGCTTCTATCCTGAGGGACGATTAGTAGAAGAATCGTCTAAGTAGTGTACGACCTCTCTTGGGACGCCTTTGCTCTTTAATCTTTCCACTAATATCTAGTGGAACATTTCGGTAAATAGGTTAAATAAATATGGGGCTATGCCGAGCCCAAACGGCAAGAGGTATTCAGTGTACTACCTTTCCCTCCATTGGAAGCCCAGGAGTGGTATAGCTGCTAAGGCGATGGGCATATAACTGAATTCGCTTTTAAAATCGCTCTTTATAGATAGGTAACCTCTTCCGAACTTCCTAATTGTCGAAGTCACATCGCTGATTCTAAGGTCAGTTATAGCGCCATAAGCTTCAGCAATCCCGCTGTTGATAGAAATCTGGGTGTTTATTAGGTAGGAGAGGTGGTAGAATCTTTGGTTTGAGCCATCTGACATGTCGGTCATCCTGAGTGGGGAGACGGTAAGGTGAGGAGGTCGGGAATTCCAATCGCAATGGAATTCGAGTCTGTTTAGCTTTATCTTGTTTGCGATATCGGTGGAGACGAGCTGGGGGTTATCAAGAGCTCTCTAAGTTTGGGTATATTGTGATAGAGGTAGTGTATCCCGCGTATCCAATTCTCACCCAGAATTGACAAATTGCCCGGAATTGCTTTTATTACCTCTTGGTCAGGATAGTTTCTCGTAGGGTGCTGCCATCCTTCGTAGTTCAACTGGCCCACTGGCATTGGGGCAGTATGTTCAGCGAACAGACCATAATGTATAATAGTGTTTCTGTGAGTGTACTGTCTGCTGACAGTTGAGACATGTGGGGTGCTTCCGGCCTCTGCAGGAACGATACTCGCTGCATGCTCAGCGGTAGTGCTTGCTTGAGTAGCAGTAATCTTTGAATAGTCATTACAATTGGGTATGAAGTGAAATAGCATTAAAGGTATGTGGAAAAACAAAATTAAGAATAGTAGAAGTAATAAGTACAGGTTCTAGGGTAAGCTAACATCCTTGGAAACTAGCTCGGGGAGGAATCAGTACCGTATTCACTCCCTGACTGCACAGCGTCGCCTTGTGATTGTTACCACAGGCTATGCAAATGTGTTGGTGACAGCAGTGAGCCATCCTACACTCCCTGTAGTTCCAATTCCGGCAAACCTGGGTGTTGGCAGTGATGGTGGAGGTGGGCGCTACTACCAGTACGTTCAATTGGTAGCCAGAACCACTATTTCCCTGTCATTCCATTTCACTATACTGTCCTGTATATGCATATTGTGTCGGTCCATGGGTAGAGCTGAAGGGACCTTCGCGGATAGGGAGTTCGGAGATCTGGCGGGATTGGGCTGGCGCTCAGCTTGGGACTAGGGCCCATATGCTCTGAGACATGGGGTGGGCGAAGCATTTCGATGTAATAAGTTCGCTGTTTATAGTCTGCTACTTACTCTGGTGGTAGGTGTTTTTGCCGCTTGCTACCCTCTGCCTGTGGAATTCAAAATGATACGACTTTACAACGCCCCATGTGTACATCCCTAGTAGATCGTATAGGTTCCTCGTATATATGAACAGTCCGGTGGCTAATTCACACTGGACTCCGCATGGTGCGAGCTTGACCAAGATCCTACTATAGGCAGCCCATGCCTTGAAAACACAACTCATTTGGTACTCACTCTCCTTCCCATCTCGTTCTGCCTGCTCAAATTCGACCACCCCTATGCTAATAGGATGTTGTGATTCTGCACAGTCTCTTTCATTACCCAGCAGCCTGTATATGTTTCTCGGTTTGAAGCGGTTCTCAATAATCTTAGATAGGGTACCCCTTTGTACACTTGGGAATAGTGCCTCCACTTACTCTGTGATTCCAGATGCACTCTCGGTTGCCGTTGTCATTGCGGTAGGAAATGGGTTATACATACTATGATCACTTGCATGCCATCCGGCTGGCACCACCAGTTCCCTCTGGGCCCGGAGCTCTGCTAATTTGTTCTCTAGTGCGGTAATTCTGAGCTTGGTAGACCTGGTTAGTGGCTGATGTGTGGGGGGGAGATGGGGTGATTCAATATCTCTGAAAGGGCTTGGGTTGGCGGTCTGGGTACGTGGTAGTAAGCGCTGGATGAGTTGGTTCATGATGTCTGCCTCATGGAACTGAAGGAGTTCTCTCATATCGTTGAGGCTGATGGCTGCCCTCCAAGAATCGGGCCGGCTATGGAGGACACGAATTTCTGATTGTATCGATGGTGATGCTATTCTTGGAGTAGCATACAGAGAGGGAGTTCGCTCGGGTTTGGTGTGTCGGGGCTACTTAGTACAGTGGTTTCCGTTTGCTTGCTCTCACTCTCCAATGTGGCAGTATCCTCTGAGGCTGGTACGCTGGCTTCTTCTGCTGCTAGGTGTCCGTACCGGTGGGGAGTCTGGCGGGTAAGTGTTGTTTTCCGTATTCCACCGGTGTTCCCTCTTCGGTTTGCTGCTCCATAGCTGCTGCCTGTCGTGGATCCTCTGTTATCGTTGGAGGCTGTGTGTTTGTTTGGTAAATGCATCACTAGTGCAGAATTCGCTTTTCTGTAGTTAGGATTATTGTTATCAACAAAGAACGCGAGGTGAATGGAGGTTTGAAAATCTCGCGTATGGGAAGATCTAGTGTGTTGGGGGAAGGGTTCGTGTCTGGCGAAATGAGTAGATCCAGCCTGCCGTAGGTGGTTCACAGACCTACCGTGGTGGTGCTATGACCTCAAGCTTTGCTCGTAGTCGGCTATACCTTTTTCCGTTAACCACCGTAATGCTGTGCCTCCGCTCCGGCATTCCCCCTTCCTCTTTGCCCAATTGGCAGCGAGTTGTCCCAGCCCGTCAATGGTTTGCTCAAATAAAAATTCAAAATAAACTATACTTCCTCGACACACTTCAGAAGAATTGTAACATAACTATTGATGCGATTTAGAAATGCCTCACCACCTCACTAGGGTCCATAGAGGAGGAATAATGACCATACACATCGCCTGTGTAGATACTGAGGTCCTGCAAGAAAAAGAAAAAGAACGAGGAAAAAAAAAAAACATTCATCGAAACGCTAACACAACCCGCTCCACAAAGCTTGTGCTCGCCTGGAAGAATTTTGACATGGACATCAAAACCTCTCTGGTTTTGCCCTGCCCTGGGCGAGTTAGTAATGTTACCTATGTAAATAATTGACCAGGCAAAGAATTGAGTATTAATGGATCCCATACGATTGGGGGGGGGGTGACGAGATTCCACTAATATATGAACTCCCGCCTTCCATATTGGCCTTCGTATCCAATAGCATGGGCAATACCTTTCGCTTCCGGAGCACTTAAATTCCCCGCTCCAAGGATTGGAATGTGGGCCTAAGTTCCCGTACTACAGGTATCGGCTGCGACTGTGCAGGTAAAACGATCGGTGTGGAGCGGGTAGGGTGGAAGGTGCCTAAAAGCGGGTCCTCCGGTGAAACACGAATTCCATGAAAACCGGCCCGGTCGGCGGCCGAGATGACTGCAAGTGCGAAGCAACAGCATACATTTCAAAATTCATAATCATCATGCACCTTTTTCACCGCAGTATTTGCCATCATGCTCTACGTATATTTGATACCTTGTTTCACTATCACCAAAAACTTCACACTTTGAACTTGCATCAAGCTTAGTAAAGCTCTTGATAATAATACAAAAACCACTAGATTATTCTAATCACAAATATCTATATCGTGGTGGTTTTTTTGTATTGAGATTTGCGGTTGCCATTGACTCGTTTACTATCGAGTTTCGCTGGTTATCAGGTCCCGCTTTGATGCGATATGCACTGTAGCGCATGGATAATGTTCGTTGTTCTAACATCTATGATGGGAAGATAGGTCGGCGTCGTTGTTAATCACCGGCTCTCCATCGAAGACAAGTCACATACCGGTATCAAGTAAAACGTGCTAGAATAGTTGCAGAGGGTCCACCGGAGTCAGATTCTCGATGAAGCGTGCGAAGTGAGGGGTAAGAAGGTATACCAAAGCGGGGAAATCTGGTGTGAAGGAGGGGTAAAAGCGATGGAGTGAGCAAATGTGGAAATTGTGTGATTAGATTCAAGAAGAATCCCGGAAGAGTTGGCGTTAATTCATGTATTGAAAGGGCCTCCCTAAGGTCCGATTTGAATATGTAGTAGGTCACGGAAGAGATCAAGTGTGTCTTTAATATACTCGCTTGGTTTCTTTATATATAACCTGTTTAAATACTGAATCAATTCCACTGATAATCTTTGATAATTGGGTTCGAGGCGTGTAGCAGGAACTGATTAATCGTTTCGGTACGAAATCTGCCATCCATTTCTTACCAGTGCAAGCCTTGGGAAGGGATAATAGATGTAATGCATGATTTTGTTAGCGTAAACGATTGCTACTTTGCGTTATCTACGGACTACGAGCGAACCGGTTTGATCCTCTTCGGATAGGCGGGGGTGTGACGTTGACAACTATACACCATACCGATTAATGGCAACTATTCCGAAACGAGTGCCAACTCTTGGCGCCGAGGCACTGGTGCCGAGCCATCTGGCGGCTTTGCCTCGGCGTCCTGCGGCTCTGACCTTTGGTGCGCCAAGGCTGGACTGGATTGGTCTAGGCTTCTCAAAATCAAGACAGAATTGTGGAATTACCAACCCTAAGTGAGGGCCATGGTCAGGACTGCCCGCTTGGATCACTGCACCCTACCGTCAATAATAAATATCGACACTCACCGTGGCGGTAACTCCAAATCAAATAACTGGAAATCTGACTACCGACTATGCATCTGTGGCATATTGAAAAATGACAGTTGTTCTCTCATCATTATCAGTGCCTGTTATAATTATGTTACAGAATTAAATACGATAGTGCTTGGTCGGAAACTCCCTCGTGGAGGTAGTTTAATCATATCGCTCCCTTTCTCTTTCAGTTACGATACCATTATGTAGTACCGTTAACATTAATGTTCTTTATAGATTACACGTGGCACATTTCATGTACCCTGGTAGTTTCTTTCATTGCTGCTTAAATAGTCACCGGTCGCTCCTCAGGAAGCCTTTCAATAAAGCAAGCAATACAACAAGAATGAAGAATAACAGCACCTTGCCGCCATCCTGATAGCGAACGTACGCTGCCGTTCTTGTCATGGATAGGAAGGAACTTGTGTGGAGGAGTGAGTCGATGTTTTCCACTAGTCTTCCATCACCCTTCTGCTTAACCACCAACATACCTTCCAATTACCTACTGGGAATACATATATACCGCATCCAGCGTTAAATGACACTCGCTTTCATCACAGCGGGTAGTCCTATCACTGTTAGATCTGCCTCGTTCCAGCCCAATAACCTCCACTTGCAAGGAACACCCCTAATCTCTCGTGAGATTAATTGTTCTGAATATTGCACAGCGTCGAACGAGTCCCAGAGTGTCGTTGGTATTGTTCTTCAAGCATGCGGAACAGTGTCTTTTGCTTTGCATAGTTCTCGGGCGCTATTCCAAAATTTAATCATGGTTCTATTCTTGGCACAGTCACACTAACCCAGGAATGGAAAATCTTGCTACTTATGACCATATGTGGGCTGTGACGGCTGTCCGACGTGTTAGTACTAGTACCCCACAGTGGAGGAGCGTTATAAAAATTTGCAGCGCACCAGTTTCCACCATCGCCCCTGACTCCTGCACACATCGCTTTGAAAGATTTTTCAATTCACTGCCCAAATCCATCGTCTCTACAAAGAAATTATGATTATGTTCCCTCGCCCAGCCGGTTGCCGAGATTTCTCCCTTGAATATAGGGTTCTGGGACCTGGTGGGGGAATCGATATGGGGAATCTGTATACGGGTGCTGGAGGGGGCCCGAACTTTGGTCCGGGGCCTCGTTTGTTGTACCGTCGAGGTTGTACCCAATCCTGAATGATTTTCCAATCAACCGCACCGAGGCCCGATGGGAAGGAAAGACGTGCCGAGGTCACCTCATCCAAGGTGCCCGGCGGTGGATCACCTCTCAGGGAGCAGGACGACGATCATGAATTTGATGACAACATCGCCGATGTGCGCTATGCTCAACTTATAGCCACCTGTGAGATGCTGCAGCGCGAGAACGATTACAAAGATAGACAGCTCGCCGAGTATAAGGAGAGGATTGCCTCTCTCGAGTTGCATAACGCAACGTTAGAGGACGAGATAAAGCTCTCCCGAAACTCGGATAAAGACCAATCACGATTGCGCAACCGCTTTATAAGCACATTCAAGAGAGATGTGCTCAAGTGCTCTACCGCGCATGACAAAACGTTGATTTCGGAAGGCAATGAATACGCCGATGGAGGAGATGCTAAGGCTGATGCGCGGCTGTACAGTGGTCCCGGTTGCAGGCGAGATATTTATGCTTTTGAAACACTATACGGTGTATCACCTGAAACGGTGGAAAGGATTGGTAAGTATTGTCTCCTCATGTTAAATCGTTCCCCGAGAATTTAAGCTCATATAAGCAGAGGACAAGGAAGCAATCAATGTCTTGAATATACACGCGAGTGTTAAAGCATCCAATTACAAAGAAGGCAACGAAAAATTCTATCTCGCCTTTAACACATTCATCGATCACTTTAAGGCAAGTACGGACGGCCGTGATGAGGATTCCGTAGGTGAAGGACGTACAGCGTTGACCAAAGCCTACTGGGCCTTCATTCACGCGTCCGCGACTGAAGTCAGAGAGACAGGATGCCAGCTACTGGCCAAGTGAGGAGGAAGTTTGGATGAGACGTGGGCCCGTAATACATACGCGGTCCGGATAGGTATCACGTCGGTAAGCACCGGCGATGGTCACGAGGGTACAACGTCGGTTCATGTCGAGTAGAGCCACGGCGAAAACCACGGTACTCAACCTCTAATCAATAGGCCGCTGGTTTTCACAGTAGGGTAGACGATTTCTCCGGGGAGAGCAGACAGCCGCGCTGCTTGTGGAGGAATTCGAATCATCATCTGGAGCCGGGCTCAATTAAACCGTGTTGGGACTGCCCGTGCAAAGCATGGCATGTATGTTGTCTTATAAGGTACTTTGGGGAAATAAAAGAGTAGGAAATGGGGAAATCAAGATTCATTGATCATACATTACATATTACATGTTCCTATCATAGCTGACTATTCCTCTTACCGACAATGGGCGATGAGATATTACATATACAGACCCAACGTGTTAAAACTATGAGTTCTCCATAGTATGATAAACGCTCCAATGGCCAGCACGTTCTGCTCTGGTCGCAATCCTAGGAGTCTCGATCCCTTTTCTCAGAAAACGAGTGACTTTGCGGGACTATATCCACGGGTTGCCAGCCAGTATGGCGTATCCATTCCATTGCCCCATGAGCGATGCCGGACTGGAACGGAGCTATGAACCACCAACTGAGTGATAAAGTGAAAATGAACAGGAGAATTCCGCATCGTACCCTGATGCCAGAAGTGTAATATTAGCCGGTAACTTTCTGATAGGAAGCGTAACTTATGTCGCAACTGTGATACTTCGCAGTGAAAGAAGGAAACGGCTCGCGTGGTGGAGGGTGTAGTTGCCTTCGAATAGTCCTCCTTGACTGATTCGTCCCAGCTCATGTTTAGGAAGAGACAACATACCACTCCGCCGGGGCAGGTCTTCCGACCTGCGGGGATACATGCAACTACATATCGTACAACCGCAGCCACGACTGTTCCTGTTAAATAGCAGCATACAGTCCAAAAGTCTGCCCTGTGCCGGTCATTTACCAACTCGGATTCCAGGTCCGTTACCGTCAAAACAATCACCACATCGCTCGGATGGAGTGAATTCGAAACAACGGGAGGACACAGGATTTGAACAGGAGGGGAGGATGGTAGAATTACTTAAACGCTTAGAGTCTAAGCGATGGCAGAAAGGTTGTCGCTGGTACCGTTCGAAAAGAAGAAGACCAAATGCGAACATATAAGGTGAAGGAAAAGTCCGATTTAGAGAGAAGAGTAATTGAGAAGCAATGCTCCGCTTTTGATCCAACAGTGAAGGTTTTATGAGGGGCTCAGTGTCGGTGGTGCTGGGACCGCCATTTACATTTAAAAGGGAATCCGTTTATCTTGATCACATTTGTTGGAGATTGAGGGTGACGTGGTGCCTTTCTATATTAGGCTCACTAGTCGTTATTGCAATCTCTTCTCTTACTGTCAGAATTGCATCACTCCAGGTTCTCTTGTCACTTACTCCCGAAGTACAGCTGTCCTTTACTGGTAATACGTGTCATAGTTGTGTTCCTGTTGCTACCTCTTTCGTTAGTGACACTCTGTTATCTTCTATGTATTTAAGAGCCGGGATATCGTCCATAGTGAAGGAGAGAATGATGAACGAACCTTGCCCTATCACAACAGATCTATCATAGTCACCGGTATTCCTCAAGCGATTATTCTGTTTCGGAGTCTTACAACTCCCGCCGTGCTTCCCAAATCGAACAACATTAGTTCTGATCAAGTAGGATCTCGGATTTTTAGATAATAGCAGGATATCGATAGCCTTATCCTTGTCTGCTATTGTGAATATATCCGTTTATAAAGTTCTTCGGCTTCTGAACTGTAAACCATATAGGCTAAGTTACGTCTGAAATACAAACCGAAGGACGTAGCACTGGTGTTCTGATTTCAAGGTCATAAGGTTAATCAACCGACTTGCCGAAGGCAGTTAAAGCAGGAAAGCTTAATATAATTTATCCTGCCTCATCTGTGGATCGCGAACTGTGCCCTTATAACACCCTATATCCGGGGGGAACGCCAGGTGTTTCTACTATGGAAAACTAGGGACTCTTTCCATGGTAAGACTCCTTATATAAATATATGGAGGGAGTATCTGTAATTAATAGCAGGAACAACGCCAGATCCTACATTTTGAATTTCTATTCTTAACAACTATCCTGTATTACCACTCAAGCACCTTCTTGCAATGGATAAGTGGATTCTCGAGTACCTAAAACAAACCAAGTGCCTTGGACTATATTATATTCACAACCAGCAACCGACATCTACTGTTAGATATGGATTCACAGAGGGTGATGCGGTGGGAGATACAGAAGACGAGAAGCTTACCTCCGCACCTGGCTTTCTTCTAGCATATACCGCTGCTGTGTATCAATCTAAAAAGGCCGAGCATTGTGTCTCTCCCATTAGTCCATGTATAATATGTTGCCGGTTCAGAATCAGGTGACGAAGCATTTTGTATTAGCCTGCGTTACATCTCACGTGTTTTTCTTCCTTCATATTACCTAGCACCTTTCCGTTCTGCTGCCAATTCAAGTACCATCTATTGGTTTAAATGGATAAATTTCACGAAGAAACTATGGACTTGATAGGAAATACCGCCATGTATGGTATATTCTCTCTTAAGGTCTGATAGACATTGAGCTTATTAGCACACTGGCCAGGACCACGGATATCTTTAAAATGTTCTTGACTCTGGAAAATGAGGGCAAATACCTTTTCCACTACGGATTGTTTTTCTTATTTTCTTTTCTGAAATGTTTTTGTATTTTCTTATATTCTCTTGTTTTTACAAGTAGTGATGGCCACGATCAGATCATGATCTGCTCGAGTTGCTCGATCAGGGGCTCTGCTCGATCACTCTTATATATATATATATGTATATACTGTACTGTACCTATATCCATCTTGGTAATCATGTGATATTACCTATTTATATAAACACTCTCTACGCCGCACACTCGATAACATATCCTCGACAACACACTCTACTATTGATTCTGTAACACTCTTTACCTCCCACTTCGCTGGCCTAAAATGCCCTCGCTCTCATAGTCCCCTAAGACATGCCGGGCGTCATAGTTGGCGTCCGTACGCTTCAAAATATCCCCCAACATCCACACTTCTTGACCATTTCCGAACGCGTCGCGGAAGGCTATCATCTCCGGAGTGCGACCATAAGGAACGTGTAGGTTAACTAATGGTAAACAGCTGACCAGCAGTGCGGAGGTGACCCGAACCGAGTCCATTCATGCTCACACAGGAAGCGGGGGTCCTCAGGCACCTAGTCGGTTCTTCGGTGTGGGGGGATACGGAATATTGATTGTTGTGATGATTGTCGAAACCAACTCACGTTTTAATTGGTTGAGAGTAAGGATTTTCCGCATGCTATTAGCATACCGTGATGGTCAAGAAAGGTTGACCGTGGCCCGCTAGACTCGAACATAATCGACTACACTCGATCAGTGGGCATGCTCGATCGGGATCTACCAATTTGATCGATCATTCGATCATGAGGTAGCCCCGATCAGTTTATGCACGAGCAGAACCCCTATGATCGGCTCGATCATGATCTCGCCCATCACTACTTACAAGTATCCCTTAAGCTGGCATTTTAATTTTCTACTCCTAGTCGTGGGGTTGACCATTTTTTGCTCTCCTCTGTTACTATACCCCTTCCCCTTACTACTGATGGTTTTTATCCCGAACGGGTTTCCCTCAGTCTAGTATTATAATGGGTCTATAGCACTGGTTTTAGTTTGTGTTATTTTTCTTTTCTCTGGTTTTATCTTTCTACTTGGTACAAAGCAAGCCTTGCAATATGTCGGGCCTTCGTTGGGCTAGCCCGGGCTATTCGTGGGGCTGGGTCAGGCTCATTGGGCTGGGCTCACACACGGGCTTCCTTGGGCTGGGCCGGGCTGAGGGGGGGACAAGCCCGGCGGCCCGGCCAAGGATTAGGCTTATTTCTAAGGTTTGTATGGCGTCTTGCAATCCGTATCACCGGGGAAACGATTGTCCGAGCACATGGCTTTCCAGAAGTGCATTACTACAAGCGGTAAGATCCAACCCAACCATCTCTATATCTACAATGTTTAGTACAGAACTAATCCATATTTGATTCATGTGCTCTTACATTGTCGCGCAGTTTGGATGTTTGAAAGTTCAGATCTCGTCTTGCCACCTAAGGAAATATCAGATCTTTTCAATATCTCCCTCCTTCCTCCTATTTCCCACACCTATGTTGACCACTGATCTTGCTTCCCATTTGTTCCTAATACCAATACAAAGCCGATGAGTGTCTCTTCTAAGAGCGGTAGTTTTCTCCCAAGTCCTCCACCTATTCTGGGATCACCAAGTCCACAAGCAGAATTTCATCACCATCGATTCTACAAGTCTGAGCTTCCAGCTTCAGAACACTTGGAAGATCAGGAGTTAGACCACGATTGCCTATTACCACCAAATCCCGGTATCAACCAATCACAAAAAAAGAGAAAAAGCACATTTCCTTCCTTGTGGGTATGGGGTACTCCAGAGTCTCCTAATGGGAAGTTAGTGATTGAGTCAACCGAGTGCCTCCGAAGTTGGCAGTCCATATAAAATTCACTCTTTCTATTGAAAATAATCACTACCATTTCTCACTGGGTTGTGTTCATCTTCTATTTCAAGCATCATCTGTTCTCATTGGCAATTGTGCATTTTTATCTAGTATTAATAGATCTACATTCATCTCTTTTATGACTGTTCACCTGTGCGGGGGCCCGATTCGCTCGTTGGTTTAGCTCGGGCTATACTTCCCTGTGCCGGGCTGGGTCGGGCTCAAGGTACCTTGGGCTTGCGCTGGGCCTGGTCGGCCCTTTTTTCGACCCGGGCTAGCACATTGCAAGGCTTGCAGCGATGTGGTTAGGCATTTGGAAAGTTCATCAATAGTGATATTTCAATTCGTCCCAAGTAGGTTGCGGAAACTGTGTTGGTTTCGATTTCTTTTTGAGCAAACTCTATCAAACAATATTGTGTGCTAAATATTGAAATCAATCAAGAAACGCCCAATCCAAAGTGATAACGTGCTAGAATGCGCACAATCCTGTCCCCATTTTATATCATCTAAAGGCGCGGATCTTTGTTGGGTTGGCGCTGATTAATGTTCGGCATTCCTTATCTATTATTGCAATTCCCATTATTCCATCATTCGCAGAACCTCTGTCCGACTCAGAATGAATTCGACATATGGGACAATAAATATTTCTTCATTCTAAAATAAAAATGACCTCTTGAAAGCTAGTGCTGTATGTGACCTGAACCGGACATGGTTTTAGTTGTGTCAAAATGGTTTCCCACAATGTTGACCGGACTCACTGCTTTAACCAGATTCAGTCCTGCTGCACAACCAGCGCGACGGACTGGCTGTTTGGGGTTGTTACCTCCTGGTGAGGACCATTGGGGAAAGCGGAATCTACGATGGAAACGGAGAGCTTAACGCAAGCCCCGCACGGAATAGACAAGGCATACTTTTCTGAACATACATATTCATCAATATTTGGACTAGTAAATTAGGCTTTCGATGAAAACAATTTTCCCCACACGTAGGATCCCGCACACGCCAGCATACAAGTCCAGGGATTGGGTGGTAACAAGAGCTATCAGGTGAGATAGCGAGGGTGTATGTAGAACTGCTTTCTCGGCAAGAGTAATTGGACAATATCGAGGTTTTGGACGGCCGAACGCACTCCAGTTGCCAAGGTAACAATATAGGTTATGGTTATAGGGGTGCAGCACTCTGCACGCACTTCAGCCTGAACTTGGAGGGTAAATAAACATTGAAATTGGAAGATTTTAATATTGTAACTCGAGAGGTGCTCGGGTGTGTAGGACTATCTCCTAGCATTGTCCTCCTTCTACCAACGTATTCGAGCGCTATCCTAGCTATGAGTCCCTTCCCAATAAATGTACAGCTTGATGCCATGTTATCTGACGCAGACATGACTGCACTGGCAGCGGCCTTACTCTATAGGCAGCATTCGTGCCAGCGTTGCCTGACAGCTATGCTTCCAGGTCTGACTAAAGTCATCCATGACAAGCCCTATAAACCGAAACTCAACTATACCTTACAAGTTTAGTAACCGTACAACAAGAGCCACAATTGCTGTCCGGAATTCTGGGGTTGTGCCAAGCAGCAAATCTGTGAGCTTTCAATTCCGCTGGAGATACTGCAGGACTTTGAAAGTGGATACTGTGCACTAGCAACAACATCATGTGCAGTTGTCCATTTCCACCTAGCCCTCATTCCTTTACTCAGTTAATGAGATTAACCGATTGTATTCTTTCTCCGCTCCTGAGAAATGAGGCCCAGTATTCAGCTAAATTGGACGAAAACAGACACAGATAAAGTTATTTGAAGTTGTTGAACTTCAAAGAGCTATGGCTCGCTCGGCTTTGGTGGGATCTGGATGGTTCCTTTTTTAACTTGGGTTAACAACCTGCTCTTAGTGCCCGGGTTGTCAAAAACGTTGACTCATAACGAAAGCTATTTCCACCATCCCTGGCCTCTTCGACCTTTGGATCAGGTTGTGCAGTTGGGATGAGAGTAGGTAGGGCTCCGTCCTGTCTTTACCTCAATATGGACCCATATATATGCAGGGTTTGTGGCTAAGCTACAATCGGATTGTACACTACTAAACACTGCCAGATTGCAATCATACTGTAATAAAACAGATTAGTGGAAAAGGCCTACTGGGCATGGTTGGGGGTTCATTGATGGTGCATATTACAATATTTGTTATCCGCGTCCAAAAACCTCAGATCGATCATGATTCTAGTCTGGCCACAAGAACAGCTATACAATGCTGTTTCTTGCCATTGTAATTCCACATGAGCCGGTGGCTTCAATGTATGGTTGTCTCGAGTGAAGGGTTGGGGACTAGGGCATGTTTGAGGAGTCTGGCTTGTAGGAAAGGATCACACAATATGCTTGAGATGAGTAGCGTGAGCGACTGTGTGTATATAGAGACAAAGCTTGCTAGGTGGAGCAGGGAGTTAGTGGTTGATACTGAGCTCCAAGAAATGAAGCGGCGATGGTTGAAGAGTTTGTTTACAATACATATATAGCAAAGCAGCAGATGTCTATCGAATCTGACATTGGAAATATTACACAGTACTTTGAACTTAATAATTTACAGAAAAATATAAAGATTGCCGTACTACCTATCACAGCTAATTATTTATCATAGAAGCGCTCCAGATGCAGATAGATGCACAGGACACGATGATTGCCTTCCTCCAGGAGCTGCAAGAAGTAGTTGTTGAATATTACTAGAGGCAGGTAACTGCTTCCTTGATCGCCAACTCGCTCCACAACCGTGGATTTATCACCTCGTTCGAAACCGATAAGTGTGGAACGGGCACCTAGGGATATATTCCGATCAATGGAGACCCAAATTTACTTGCTCGGGAAGCGAATAGTATTACTGATACCATGCTATATGAGGCCGAGGTGGATGCTACGGTTTCAGATAGTAGTGGTAACACGCCACACCCCCCCCCCGCCCCCATGTAGTACGATCTATTATCAACCGATGCTTTGCCCCGTTAGGGTTTTAATAGGCGACGCGGCAAAGAGCCCATGTGTTGGAATGGCAGAGCTCGTGGAGTGGAGAATCCATCGTGTAAAATTAGTGCGATGCACCTGGGGTGCATTTTAGACCTCAAATCCATAGTAAACGATGTGCAGGATGCAAGTAAAGTGTGGCATCACACGACCCATGGGACATTTGTGCGGTAGCAAGGTAACACTAGATGCAAAGGACAAAGGGGATGTAACCTACAGGCGGGATACATCTGGATGCCATGCCCGTGCATCAGATGCGCGATAACCTTTTGTTGATGGAGATTCTTGCCAACCCTGATAGCTTTGCTACACTTGTCCAAACAAATATCTGCGACATCTTACTTGTGTAGTATGCTTTCTTACCCCTTTGCTCTTCCTCTTTAAATTTACTATTATCTTCTTATATGCCCAAATTCCAAACCTGTTGTACTCTTACTAGCTTTCCTCTTAACTCTCTGTGCTTTATCTGTTCACTACTCCCGACAATTTTCTCTAACATTCTGACCATAGAATTATATTTCGTCTATTTATATTCAACACAATATCAGTGTTCTGTAAAACCGTAGTTGCAATTTCACAACTTTCCCTTTACCATATTTCCTTTGCTTCCATTGGTATCTTCCCAAATACTCCCACCGGATTTCATATCCCGGTCACTTTCAAAAATTTACCTCTCATTTTCCTTTTGTTCTCTTTGCCATATTACATATTACAGGCCGGACCTTTTGTTACACTTAAGCTAGTTTGAGAATCCTGACTACCGTTTTCGAGATTATTATTGCTTTAACTGCCTCTCACATTCTTCCTAGACATTTGCCCTGCCAATAGCATGGTCGACCGATGACCCGGAGGGAATAAAACAGATGAGTAGGGAGAGGATACAATCTGGCCTATTGGTAGACCTTGATTCCTGATTGGCCTCGGACTCCGACGTCTCTTTTCAAGTCGATTTTCAAATCGAGATCATCCTGGACAACTACTTCATTGGGCCCACCCTCCTTTCCTACATAATCTAAGAACTCTCCTAGTTTAATAGCTAGGTGCATCAATTTTTGTAATACCCCCAGCTTGCCCCAGGCCTAAAGCACTCGTTCAAACCATGATAACCTTTATGTTTGTTTTTTTCTATCCGACGACGATTGATTCATTTGCATTACAACCCTCCCCCATTCGTTGCTCACATCTTCAGTTTGATATGCCATGTCACCCTCTTCCATCCGTTCCCTTCCCCGCTTCTGTTTGTACTGGTCGTAAGACTGGTGATGGCAGCAATCCCTTTTCACGTAAGTAACAACACAATATTTCTCCAATATCTTAAACCTAATACAATTCCAGTGTTAGAACATAAGCGGCCTCATGAAGGTAGGATGTACTTGGGGGAGAGAAACCTCCATTTTACACTACATGGTAGTTCGCGGGCGGTATGTTAAAACGCTATATGCCTAATAGTCTTTCAACTACGCCCAGTGGCACGAGATCAGCCAATTCGTCCTTCAGTTGGGAGGCCTCGTCCACCTTTCCGGGTGCCCCAGAAAAGCTCTGATAGAACGGTCATGCCTGACACCTGCATTTTCTTCCCGCAGTTCACGCTGCTTTCTCTATTTTGGACGTTCCCTCACATCCTGGTGCGTTTCCTATTGCGGTTCCGCTTTCCCTATCATGGCTCTATATGAATTGATCTCAAGTTCGGTCATCATGTATTCGCAAACCCAGTATTATTTAGTCTTTTGTTGAAATGTCATCTCTTTCAAACTGTCCTAGATCTCTAGCATTCGCGATGAAACAGAGGACTGTGGTTTTCCAAACACCGACTTCCCAAACAAGTAGTAGAAGATCTGCGAGGTTGGTACCCAACGACCGATGTTGGAGTAACTATTCTTCCTTATGTTCCGATCTTGCCGGCCCAATTGCTAAAGGCTCGAGGTGTTCAACTGAGTGCTTTACAACAAATTTCCGTAAGTTATGAACTATTAGAGGTGCACTACCATGCCAAGTAACGGAAAGCCAAACCAACTACCGGTGATATAAGGTTGCTGTGTGGAAATCCGATGGCGCTTTGTAGGGGTTCTTGGCTTCATTTCCACATCTGAGGCACCAGTGACCATCATGCAGCCATATCTCCGCTTCCAACTACGATTGAGCCGTGTGGACATACAGCAGTCGGTTTAGTTGCTAACAAAGCACAAGGAAATAAAGCGCCGCCTGTACAATATGGACGAGTTAATCATACTTATGTTCATAAGCGGCACTAATTCCCCTCCGCTAATATGCCACCATTGGCACACCACGGTTTCCGAGGCAACTATGGTGTAAATTTCCGTCATGCGACAATATGCGATGAGTATATTTTGGTCCTCTAGAACAGGCCGCCATGATTGATTGGTGGCCCGACCGTTTTCCGCAGGTGTCTGCCACTATTCTAGTACTCACTGCCCGCCAGCCGAGGGCCGTTGCTAAATTGTTTTCAGGGTAGAGAAACCTTTACTACTGGAGTGATAGCTAAAGTAGCAGATATTATAGACGTACCGGTAGTCCGTTGGGTTGACCATTAGCTGCATTACATGGTGTTTTAGCTTGTCCCACGAGTCTTTGGATATATTGCCGGGTTCTTTGCGTTATGAATAACAGCGGGAAATAAATGGAGGATAATTGTCTTGAATGAGGAGGAAAGAAATTGACCGACACGGAAGGTGAAAACCAGGTGAAAACAAACAAATCCTGATTGGAAGGAAGCGTTTGGTGCGTCATTATTGTCGTGGGATGCTTGCATCTTGACCAATAAGAAGCAATATTCCCGGCCCATAATATTATACTGAAATTTCGCCTTGCGTAGTCGTGTACAAAATAGGAGATTTCCTAAGGTAAAAGCCACCCCACTGCCCAATTAAGTATCTCCCGACCCGACCCAAGCATCATTGGCACCCTATTGTGTGTATGACAATTCGATATTTAAAAAACGCTGGCACCGCTCTTGGCAGGGCGGGGAACGTATAAATACGAGCGGTCGTGACCCTGCCCGAGAAACCTCTCTTCCCCTCATTTTCCCCCACTTCTCCTGAATCAACCCACACTTCTCTCAGAGTCGACGCTGTATGCTTATTGCCCATCCACAATACAGCCTTTGCACTGAGTGATCTCCTCCGTCTATCAAGATCTTTTTTTTATTGGCCAATAATTTCGCACCTGGCCTTTCCCCTCTACCAATTCCCGAGATCTTCTTTTCATCCAATCAACCCATCCCCTTTCTTTCTAAGATTCCCTCCGACTTCTCTCACAATATCAGCTCTCTCCACACCCCCATTCTCCCCATTTTAACCACCAGAAATACCCGTTAATCAGACGGTAATCTTACCTCAAGTTGATCGCAAGCGAGACATTCTATCTCGCTGGTATCCGCCCAGCTGCACATATTCCGGGCTTAGCGTCTCAGGTCCCGCATCATGTCAGCGATGTCGTTAGAGAATTCTTTGCTTGAAACCTTTGACTACCTACTGGAGCACGGAGGTTTTGTATCCCCCGATAACGAATTCCCTCTCCCCCTTTTTGATGAGGAACCGGGATGTGTTGCACCATGCAACGCGGGAATTAATTTGGCCTCCCCATTTGGAGAATATACTCCGGAAGGGGGGGTTGGCCTAGGAGGCTTAGAGTCACTTGGACCTTCTAAAATCGAGCCGGCGGAGAAGAATGTGGTCGGAAAGGTGGAAAGGAAAAAGAGGAAGTCGTGGGGTCAGGAGCTGCCGATTCCGACTACAAACCTTCCACCTCGGTAAGTCACTAGATCACCCCAAGTCTCTTTCAGTGGGCACCGGAAAGTTACCTTTCTGACACCGCGTCTAGCAAACGAGCGAAAACCGACGAGGAGAAGGAGCAGCGAAGGATAGAGCGAATATTAAGAAACCGTGCTGCTGCCCGATCCTCCCGCGAACGTAAGGAGAAGAAGGTTGAGGCCATGGAGGAGGAGAGGAGGGTGCTGCAGGAGAACAATGCTTCCATGAAGGTTCGGCTTTCAGCCCTTGAGGAATCAAACAGGTCGTTGCGTCAGCGGTTTCAGGCCATGGAGCAGATTATAAAAGGTTACGAGGAGCACATGCAGCTGGTGGCTTGTGATGTCATTCCCAACTCTATCGTGAGACCAGCCGACCCACAATGCCCCACGTCATTTTGGGGGGCACCCGAACAGGGTGTCAGCCAGGAGAAAAATACATCCCGGTTCCTCGATGCCATGGAGGAACCCCATGCCTCTACCATCGATCCAAGTGTGCTCTGCAGGCCACCCTGGGGGGGGGCTATGATAGGCAGTGGTTACATCCTATCATAGACACCTGTCCACGGCCGCCAGTTCCGTGTGGCTGCCGATCGGTCGAAAGAACAGCGTGGAAATATCCTCCGTTCGGCTAATTTCACCCGACCACCACGCCCCGAAGTGAGAGGACCTCCGACGTCATCAAGCCGGCTATGGGATATTTAATTGGTGGGCACAAGTAGAAGGCTGTATTGACAGCGTGCCGCAGTGGTTTCTGCGGTAATTAGCGGTACTATTCAATATTCATTAACTGGACGTGTTGCATGTAGTCTGTTATTCGTTGAATTGAAGCGGCTGGCGGTGAATCCCCGTGATCATTTCAGGCTCAAGGATAAGGCTCTGTGTTCTACCCTGCTTAACGATTACGCATTGGTCAATGTAATTATTTTTGTTTCTTGGAGGTTTTTCGAATTTTCTTATCTTATGGGCGGTTATTCGCTACTCACGTGGCGGCAGAGGGCCTTGTAGAAAATAATTTGTCTTGGTGCACACAACGATGGGGTGAGAGGAAAAACCTAGAAAATATTCCGCCCGTGTTTTGTTTGTCACTGTTAATTAATCCATTGTCAGCAGGGGGGAGCACTGGTCGCTGCCGATCTGTCGCGCCTATCTCTCCCGTTTGCGTCTCCATTTATTTCCAATTTCGGTGCCTGGACAGGAGAAGGTACGGGGGACGCCAACCCTTGAATGATAAACACCTTGTCAAAACCTCAGGACAACCCCACAAAGGCCTCAGCCGCTACTTACCCACAACCTTATCACAATAATAACCACCAGTAAACAACGACCCACATCATAAACAAACAACTTTTCATCGTTCGCAGTGACCGTTTGAATCTCATCAATGCATTACGGCCGAAGCATGGCATTGTTTCGGCATAGGATCCGCCAAACCATGGATTTCCCCCCCGAGAATTATAATATCGAGAGCAACTTGTGATCGAAGGATCTATCAAACTCGTTGTTGCCATTGATCGCGGGGTTGAGTGCTGATTGTGAGTGGTCACGTGAACCAATACGCGTGTAAAGTCCCCTGTCGCACAGAATGGAATGCAATTTAATCTCCAAATTTCAGATAAGAGTCAGCAGAAAGATTACCACGGGGTCTGTTCGCATACCATACAGCATTCGGCCCAAGCCGTGGGGCGATACCAGAAGTCAGCTCACCATCCTATTCGCCCCAAATGTGCCACCGGTGCACGCATAGCAACAACCGAGCCAGGACAGAATCGGGCAGTGCAAGTGGAAATCGTAGTGTTGACTTTGTGGACAGGTGAAGTGAAACCTGGACGCAATGCCTACAAATAACCAGCACGTAAGACAGTGACGATCGAGCTGTGACAGGCGGTCACTCAGGTCGATTGTATTGTGGGTAGTGTATTCCCCGATTGAGGTTGTATTGCTCTCTCTATCGAAGCTCTACTGGTGGGCTCTCGTGCCCTATTTATGCTACTGTAGAGGTGAGAAAAAGAAAAGGTTAATGACAAGGCGCTTCCGTAATGCAACACTAAATGAGAGAAAAAGCGAGCGAAATAACTAAACTAGTGGTATGACGGAGTTCCAGAGGAAAGCCTGTTGTAGTCAACCACGCAATTAATAAAATAGGCTATGTTCGAGGGAGAGTCAATGTTTTTTCCTTATCTTTTCTACATTGTCGGAGGTGTCCTATATATACAAATATCTTCTCGTACAGCGAACCATTCTTGTGTTTGCAAGCTCACACCATCTGTCTCTGCTGTCATGAATCCACAGTGTATCCAACCGCTACCTCAAAGTTCTTCGGAGACCTTCTCCTTGTAGCATCAGACAATTCCAAAACACTCTTGTTACTTCCAAAGGTTTCGCAGTAACCTAGTGCTACACAAACCATAGCACCATTCAAGTAGACTGAACACTAACGCCCTAGTGCTCTCCAGCTCCTTGCTCATCCAGCATCACTCCGACAATCCTGCAACAACTAACTCCTGCCCCAAACATCTGGAGTTCCTTCATCTAGCTTCCTAAAGCACACTAACCCTGGTTCAAACATCTTTCCAACCAAACTAATGCATTACCGTTTCACACCGGGTTACAGACCAGGTAACCCAGACCAGAAAAGGCTTCGTGAATTTTAACAGCAATGAGTTCATCTATAGATGAACTCATACAGGTAACTATGACAGCAATTCTGTGGTAAACACATACGTAGCTGAGACTTCGAGAGCGATAATATAAACAATGGAGTTCGCAATCATCCTATTCAACAAGATTGAGAAATTGATTAAGCACGGTCACTGAGGACGTCGGTGTAAGAGTAATCACGCACAATCACGACCCCATGACCATGTGCTATGTCGTTGGACTTTGTTCTCACAGTAAGGTCGAGAAACCTTGGCCCTTTTTTGTTATTGCTTATTATGCCTTGCCAGTGGGACAGGGGCGGTATTTCTGGTGTTATTTCGCCATATATAGATGATGCAATTATGGACTTCACACCAGACGGATCTATTATTCAAGACCTTACGGAAGTATGTGTAATCGAGATGGGGTGTGCTCTGCCACTATCTCCATGTGCGACCCATGTATGGAAAATCATAGTTTTACCAAGAGGTATAGCCCCTCGTCAAACGAGCTCGTAAGCCATCGTTTGCCTTAGTAAATGATTTGGAGAAGATGGCAGATCTAGAAGTCGATCGAGTAACGAAGAAGACTGCCGAACAACAACAAAGATCGCCCTGCGCCAACGATTGTAATAGATCGATTAAATTCAGCTATTGTTATCAGGTCAGTCAAATTGAAAGTCTTCTACAAATAAAAGACCCGCCCATTACACCCTCCACATGAAAAATGACAAATATTGAACAATCCATCATTGTCGCCTTTTTGAGACATCTTAGAAACATTGCTCTGTCCAATCAGATTGGTGAATGGCAATAGACAAGAGTGAAAGTCTGCCTTGCTCATGCATGTGAACCCCTACCTCTTGATAACAATCCACTCTGAGGTTCAGCCTTCTCAATGGCCCGGGAGGGGAATATCTGGTCCGTTTTGGCCCTAGAAACCCCAGAACAGCACTCATCCGGTAGGACGGCTAGCCCTGCTAGGGATGACAAAGTATCTCTGGGAATTATTAGGACTTCTGGGGACTTTGGCATATAAGCCAGAACTGCAATATCGATCCCATTACCTCTAGCTCCCTACACCCATACGCTGGAATTCCAGAAATTAATCAAATACCTTAAGACAGTTATCATAAATAGAATTAGAAAGTTCTTCTTTCACGGCCTAACAAGCCAAGAAAAAATTCAAAAGATGCCAATGTACCTGTCCCTTTATACGTATTCTCGCCCGTTGACTATCATGTGAGCCTGTACCAGCAATAATCTGAGTGTCGGCCATTTTTGTTGTGTTGAGAAAAATGCGTTGCAACCCAAGTAACACAGCAAACAAGTTTTGAGATATCAGTCATTTTGTATTTATGACACCTTTGAACTAATACTACCCCATCAAATGAAACTTTAATAATATAGAACAAGTTTTAAAATTTAGTTTGGAACTATATATTCAATTATATCCATTCAGATTCTACATCATATCCATTGTTATATAGTTTTTTGAGATGTTTTATTCCTAGAGCCTTGAGGTCAACCACGCTTTTTTGGTAACTTACTTTCTTCTACCAATTCACCCCAAGACGTATCCTGACAATCTTGCTTGTTTTCTTCTGTAATATCCAAAGTGGTATTAGAGTTATTAGGTTTTGTTCTGCCAACCTTTGCTGCCTTTACTTACTCAATAACACTAAATGAAGTTGCATAACAGAGCCATATGGATTGTACATGTTCAGGAGCATAGGGGCCATATTTATGCCACATATCAAATCGTCATTCTGGCTTTAACATAGTTGGTTGAAGTACTTTGGGTCTTGTAGCATGGATATGATCTAAAGTCACTCCTCTTCTGTTTAGAGTAAAGGTTTACCATGAATCTAATGGAAATGTCTTAGCTAAGACAGTACCTGGCAATTCTTTGACAAAAAGCAGATTGTGGAATCCTTGAATTCACTCAAGTGGCTTGAAGAATTGTATAGGACAATTCTCCCAATCCCAGAATACTCCTTCCTCTTGATCTTCCTCATAAAGATCAATTGCTTCAATTGTTTGATTTCCTGCAATTGACTATATAGCCTTACTATAGTCTTTTAGTGTCTATATCTCTTGTTGTGATGCCTTAAACTTTGCAGTTCTAAACCCACAATTAACAGAATTTCTCTTGTGTCCTTGTTGTAATGGTACAGGTAGGTGGGCTAGGTTTCCAAGATACACATCACTTGGGCATGGAATTCTGGACAGACAGAAGTATAGGTGAGTCAGACAATGGGGCCAGGGACAAGACAGGAAACAGAACTGCCGCTGGTACTGTCAGTAGCAGAGGGATCCAGGAACAAGAGAAACTGGATAAAAGATGATGAACTAACCGGAGGACTGGACCGAGTGTAGTGGTTGAGTGAAGTGATGTACCAGAAGGGCTACCAGGTTACATGAGGAGAAAAGACAGGAGAAAAGGAAAAGAAATAGCTGAGAGGAGGGAAGAGAAGAAAGGTATGCTAACATGTAGTAAAACAAGTAGACATGATGTTGTCCTAACTGAGACACTGATTCAGGGGAACAAGAACCTACTCATCAACAAACATAAGTCGAATATAGTTTTCATAATATTTGTAACGGGTACAGGTACTCGGTTCTTGGTTTTGTTTTCTGTTTTGTTTTAAGTATCGTTTGATACTTGGTTTGGATGTATGGTTTATTTTAAGTATCGCTTTGATACATGGTTTGTTTTAAGAATTGTTTGATACTTGGTTTTGCTTTAGGTTTTGTTTTAAGTATTGCGTTGATACTTAATTAGTTTTACCAAAGTGTATCGATTGATACCTTTGATTAGGTTGGTTTACGCTAGACATACACAGATTTGTATTGTTTAAAGATGGCCTGATTCCATGATGGAAAAGGCAGATTTCGACAAACAGTATTACTATATACTTGGTTGAATGGTTACTTCTTGGTTCCTCATTACACCCTCGAAGTATCCTTTAGTTCTCAGCTCTCGTCCCATCTCCGGAAGAGCAGATCACGTGCCAACTATCATACCTATAACCTATAACGTGATTAGCACCTTGCGAACAAGTTACATTTTTTTAACCTCGGCAAGTGGTTAAGAACCTGTCTCTGGATTTAGGCCTGATTAACCTATCAATATCTACCTCGGTATGCTAGCGGAGAGAAGCCGCCGAATCATGGCATATTCAGCTTCGTCTCAAAGCCAACATAGAGTTATTAACAACCCTGAATGGCAATCAAATTCTACTGAAAGTCCTTACAAGAAAGAAACAACCCTGGCGCTCTGTTAAGGAGCTGAGAGTACCTGCAAACACAGAAGCCACACAGCCTCCAGGAGAATTCCCACCTACACCAGCAAAACAGCCTTCCTTTGAACCCCCGATGGACTACAAATCCAGTAGCGAATCAGCTATGGCTAGTACAGGAGGAGGGCCTTTAGGAGGAGGAAAGTCACAGACTAGGCCTAAAGAAAGAGGAAGTACCCGTAGTATTTGAACCTCCTAAGTTCAAACTCCACCTCTTAGCGAAATTTACAGGAGAAGGAAAAGACCTTAAAGGTCAAGCTTTCGATCGATGGGCGACTCAACTCACACACTACCTTCTCCTACACGGGAAAGATGTGGAAGATCCTACAAGCTGACTATACATTGGATCATTCAGCACAGGAAAGGCAACAGACATATACCACCAATGCTATAAGGAATACGGCGGAAACGTATGATTAAGATGATCCACTGCTCTTGATTACCTGAAAGGCCAATTCCAATCCTCTATTACTAACGACCTCCTATACAACAATTCAACCAGCTCTACCAAGTCAATGGAATGCATGTTAAGAGCATCACAGATGTAGCTATGAATCCAATGACGTATAAGGAGCGTATGAAGAAAGGAAGTATTTCCAACTAAATCCTTAAGCGACGAGTTGCATGGATGGCATGCATCCAACCCTCCAACAAGAGGTAGAACTACACGCGGAAGACGACCATGATATTGCAATTATAATTGTAAGGGCAGAATGAATGGACGCCATCCTCCATGAAACCAAGGCATACAAGACAAAGACATCCTCTGGCAGTAATATCCAACCAAGACACAAGCGCTGCAGCAACTCTGAAGAAGATACCTCACAGGCTTTAAAGAAGAAAACCAAATCCTCCAAAGAATTGAGAAGATACAAAAGAGAATGCATTGAATGCGAAAAAACAGCACACATGGCAAGAAACTGACCTATGAACAGAGGGAAAGGAAAAGTGATTAAGCAAGAAGCATTGGCCAAGAATATGGAGACTGATAGTGATGATGCCCAATCCAGTGAATATGAGGAGAAGCATATCGGATAAATCGATGTGGAATGCAATAGTGTCCAACCTCCTGCTAGGTTCAAAGTACATGCCGCCCTGCAAGGTACTATTCTAATCAATGGCAAAAAAGCTCGAGTGCTATTTGACACAGGTAGGATTGGAAGAGACATGATCAGCAATGCCTTTGCCTCTGTCCATGGACTCTAAACTTGGGACCTTAACCAGCTCATAACAGTCAATATGGCAGTAAAGGGTTCACGATCCACAAGCCATAAAACCTGTAGCACAACTATCTGGCTTGGCTCCACCGTCCTGCCCCTTCAGGAAATGCTAGTTGGATTCCTAGCCAAATAGGACACCTTAATAGGGATGCCATTCCTGAACCGCCACAAGGCCATAATCAGATGTGCAGAATCAACCATCGATTTCCCACATCGGAAGGTCAGAGTCTCATGCAAGAC
Source organism: Tuber melanosporum (assembly GCF_000151645.1). Classification (NCBI taxonomy): domain Eukaryota; kingdom Fungi; phylum Ascomycota; class Pezizomycetes; order Pezizales; family Tuberaceae; genus Tuber; species Tuber melanosporum. The sequence goes on along the minus strand of NW_003298809.1, from coordinate 16,293 downwards.
AACAAGCGTAGAGTACCAAGCTGCAGTCTGTGAAGCAACTGCCCAACGCTTATTGGATGAGTGCTTTAATGTTTTCCCTGATCAGATTCCCGAAGAACTACTGCCTATGAGGGAAGTGAACCACCACATCCGCCTTCGAGACTCCTCTAATCTTAAGAGCCAACCCACCTCCGCTATCCCTGATGCATATGAAAACCCACTATGTGACTGGATCAACCAGTAACAAAGAAGAGGAGTCATGAACTGAGCAGAAGCACCAGGTGCCGCACCTATGTTTGTTCAACCCAAAGCAGATGGTAAAAGAATCCGCCCCTTGGTTGACCTTAAACTATGAAATGAAAATCCAGTTATGGAACACTCTGCTATCCAGAATCAAATTTAAATCTTGAATGTAGTTGGACAGGTTAGATTCCCAAGCAAGATTGACATAAGCGATGCCTACTTCTAGACAAGATTAGATCCAGGGAACGACTGCTACAACAGTTTCAAAACACCCTTCGAAAGTTTCAGTTGCCAAGTTATGTTACAAGTTGATTGTGAATGCGCCCACCACCTTTCCACGAATTACAGAAAGCCTTCTAAGCGAATACCTCTTTCATGAATATGGCTTAGCGAGAAAAGGTATTTCACGTGACAAATAGTTATGAGTCATAGGTATGTTATTGTTTCACACATATGACTCATGCGAGTTATATGATTTGTTATGTGTGGGATTTGTGATGCTTTCACACATGTCTCAAATATGAGTCATAGGACGTGTGCCTGATGAGTATGCCTTGCCAGTGTGCCTTGCGGGTATGCTTTGCACATATGATTTATGTTTCGCACATGACCTTGTGATGAGGTCATGGGTTTCATGCATATGACTCAGTTGAGTCATCAGATTTGTTTATTATATTATGATTGGTTGATGAGTTTTTGCACACGACCTTACTATAAGGTCATGACCTTTAAGCATTTGACCATTGTAGTCACAGCAATGGTTTGTTATGACTTGGTTTTGGACATGCGGGTCACCTGACTAGCGGTGGGAAGAATACTATATAAGGAGGCCGATGCGGCCAAGGAGGATACATTCTTCCCACTTTGTTCTAAGTACTTTTCCTACTTATTACTTTAACGAATATAAAACACCTTTACAATCTTTATCTTTATTGCAACATTATCATTACACTGTGCAGAGCTCTTTACAAAGAAGAGTTAGAGAAAGCTTACGATATGTGATCCTGATAGAAGTCAGAGGTCTTGTACTATCGGTAACGTAGCCAGAGGCCAAGTGTTATCATAAGAATAAGGAAAGAAACAGAAGACAAGTATCGTTCCCTGTCACCCAGAACTAATTATCCAATGTGGGATCGTTACAACCTCCACTATTTTGTAAGTGTTTACTTCCATCATTTTCTCATTTTCTCAAACGCCGTAACCAAATATGCCTACCATATAGGTTTGATTTGTACCAGACTAAGGGAAGCTAACTTCTATGCTAGCATGAACAAATCAATTCTGTTTGCTGACAAGCTCGATAATGCAGGATATGTGATAGATGATGAAGGAATACATACTGCCCCCAGAAAGATATCCTGTTTAACAGAATGGACAATACTCCGAAATTCAAAGAAACTCATTCAATTCTTAGAACTAGTCAACCCTATCTTCCTATTCCTACCCCACCATTCCACTACGACATCGCCGCTCACAGACCTTACCGGCAATATGGAATTTGTCTGGACCAACACTCATGACCAAGCTTTTACCAACATTAAGGAATTGATTAAAAACGCCAATATTATATGACCTATCGACTACAGTAAACCAGACACAATATGGCTAATTACTAATGAATTGGACGTTGGAGTTGGAGCATGGGTTGGACAAGGAGTCTCTCATGAAACACCAAGACCGGCGGCCTTACACAGCAGAAAGCTTACTAATTCACAGATGAACTGTAGAACTACAGACATGGAAGCCCTTGCGTTAGTCGGCACTCTTGCCGCTTTCGACCACGTCTTGATGAGCAACACCTTCACCATTGTAACCGACCACCAACCCCTTACTAACTTTGAAACAGAAACGGTTCGGGGAATGAGTAGAACACAATGGAGACGGGAAATTAGGAACCGTAGGACAAAAATAATCTATACACCTGGAAGAACCAACTATTTTGCTGATACTTTCTCTCGTCTATATGAGAACCAAGAAATCACAGACCTGCCTCCTGTTCATAACCACACAAGACAAAGCAAAGATAGCCCGGACAAAACCTCCCATGAACAAGAACCATCGATGGCTACTGCCAGTATGGCCTCTTTCTCCAATCTTTTCTCTTACACCATATACAGAGCTACTAGAACAGAACAGGGACAGGACATTGATGACGAGTTCAAAGATGATTGCACCCTCTCCAGTATACCTCCTAATGATCTTGAACAAAGCAGACTCCACTGGTCCTACTGTTACCTTGATACCTGCCACTTTCACTAGACTGAAATTATATTTGCCAACAGATATCAGCGACTATACTATATGTCTACTTATGATTTCTAAAACACCAGTTTTGACACTACAGAAGGAGCAGAATGGGTGATGGATGAAGTTAATAATGAATCAACCCAATCTTGCCTTACCCATAATCCCATCCCAAGACGATACCACAGTCTTTAAGAACTCGAACAAGCAGCAGCCTACATAGACGCAATATCTTACCTACACCCTCTGCAGTAAGCACAGCCATCCTCCCCTCCCATAACTGGTTAATGACCACTATACAATGGACCCTTATGAGTATACAATAATGAAGCCATTATTTCGGTCATGCCTTCCATGATTCCTGAGCATCACCGACAACTCTATGAAACCTTTAGAGAAGAGGAAGATCCTATCCAACCGACAAGAGAATCTCTCATTGAGGATGAACAAGATGCGGGATCAACTACACAAGAATTACCCTCCACTTTGTGAAGTTAAATGGTAGCAGTATATTGCCATAACCCGATATATTTCAAAGCTATGGACAGCTAGAGACATGGAGACCTTGCCTCCTACAGCATATCCAACGGAATGGTCTATACCAGCACCCATTATTGTGAACAGTGCATATACATCCTGAAAGGCCATATGTTCAATGGAATCACTATTAGTGAACAAGTGTAACCGGTACGGGTACTCGGTTATTGGTTTTGTTTTATGTTTTGTTTTAAGTATCGCTTTGATACTTGGTTTTGTTTTATGTTTTGTTTTAAGTATCACTTTGATACTTGGTTTGTTTTAAGTATCGTTTGATACTTGGTTTTGTTTTATGTTTTGTTTTAAGTATCGCCTTGATACTTAAGGAGTTTCACCAAAGTGTATCAATTGATACCTTTCATTAGTTTTGTTCATGCTTGACACTAACAGATTTGTGTATTTAAAGACCGCCTTTTTCTACGATAGAAAAGGCAGACTTCGACAGACAGTATTTCAATATGCTTGCTTGAACGGTTACTTCTTTGTTCCCCAGTACACCCTCTAGGTGTCCTTTAGTTCTCAGCTCTCGCCTCCTCTGGGAAAGAGTAGGCCACCAGCCAACTATCGTATCTATTACCGTTAATGTGATTAGCACCCTGCGATCACGTTACATTTTTTTAACCTCTGCAAGTGGTTAAGAACCTGTCCCCGGATTTAGGACTGAGCAACCTATCGAGATCCACCTCAGAATGCTAGAGGATAGTAGCGGCAGAATCACGGTACGTTCAGTTTTATCTCAACTATAAGACAGAATCTTTCACGACCAGGAGTGGGAAGCAAATCCCACGGCAAGAACTTAAAAGAAAGAAACAACCCCGGCACCGTGCCAAGGCGGCCGGCGATCCTGCAATCACGGAAGATACACAACCTCCAGGAGAATTCCCTTCTACTCCAGCAATGAAACCTTCCTTTAAACCTCCAAATGACCCCAAATCCAGCGGTAAATCAGATATCGCTAGCGCAGGAAGAGGGCCTTCTGCAGGGGGAATATCTCGGGCTAGGCCTGAAGAAGAGGAGGTACCTGCAACATTTCGACCTCCTAAGTTTAAACTCCTCCTCGCAGTGAAGCTCACAGGAGAAGGAAAAGACGTCAAACCTGAAGCCTTTGACCGATGGGCGACTGAACTCTCACACTTCCTACTCTTACAAGGAAAGGATGTGGAAGACCCTACAACAGGACTAAGCAGTGGATCATTTTGCGAGGGAAAGGCAACTGACGCATACCAGCAATGTTATAAGGAATACGGTGGGAATGTAAGATTAAGAGGAACTACAGTTCTGGATTACCCGAAAGGATGATTCCAATCCTCTATAACCCTCGACCGCCTATACAACAAATTCAACCTGCTCCAGCAAGTTAACGGAACGCATGTCAAGCAAATCACCGATGTGGCTCCGGACCTGATAATGTATAAGGACCGAATGGAGAGAGGAAGTATCTCCAAATACATCCTGAAGCGACGATTCTACGACACTATGCACCCTACCCTCCGGCGAGAAGTAGAACCACTTGTGGTAGATGGCGATGATATTGCAATAATAATTGCAAGAGCAGAATGAAAGGATGCCATTCTCCATGAGACCAAGGCCTACAAAACACAGACATCCTCTAGTAGGAAAAGCCAGCCACGGCACAAAGCCTCTAGCAAGTGTGAAGACGATACCCCAGAGGTGTTCAAGAAGAAAACAAAATACCTCAAAGAATCAAGACAGCAGAATGGAGAATGTTTTGAATGTGGAAAAACAGGACACATGGCAAAGAACTGTCCTATGAAAAAAGGGAAAGGAAAAGCAATTAAGCAAGAGGTATCTGCCAACAATGTTGAAAGTGATAATACCCAATCAAGCGAATATGAAGAGGTCCATATTGGATATATCGATGTAGAATGCAACAGTGTTCACCCTCCGGCTGCATTCAAAGCACACATTGCCCTGGAAGTTACTATCTTGATCAATGGCAAAAGGGCTCGAGTCCTATTCGACACTGGCGCAATTGGAAGAGATATGATCAGTAATGCCTTTGTCTCTGTCCATGGACTCCCAACTCGAGACCTTAACCAACTCATACCAGTCAATATGGCAGTAAAGGGATCACGATCCACAAGCCATAAAACCTGTAGTGCGACTATTCGACTTGTTGCTGCAATCCTACCCCACCAGGAAATGCTAGTTGGAAATTTAGCCAAATACGATGCCCTAATAGGTATGCCATTCCTGAACCGCCACAAAGCTATAATCAGGTGTGGGGAATCAACTATCGATTTCCCAGATCAGAAAGTCAGAGTCTCATGCAAACCAACAAGCAGAGAGTACTGAGCCGCAGTCAGTGAAGCAACTGCTCAACAACTATTGGATGAATATTCTGATGTTTTCCCTGATCAAATATACGAAGAACTACCGCCTATGCGAGAGGTGAATCACGACATCCGCCTCCGAGAACACTCTAATCTCAAGAGCCGATCCACCAACTCTATTCCTGAGGCATACAAAAGCCCACTTTGTGATTCGATCAATCAACAACAGAGAAGAGGAGTCATCTACCGGGCAGAAGCCCCAGGTGCCGCTCCTATGTTTGTTCAACCCAAAGCAGATGGCAAAAGAATCCGCCCCTAGGTTGACCTCTAGCTACGGAATGAAAACTTGGTTATGGACAGCTCCGCTATCCCAAACCAAACCCAGATACTAAATGCAGTTGGACTGGCTAGATTCAGAAGTAAGATTGACCTAAGCGATGCCTACTTCCAAAAAAGGTTAGATCCAGAAAGCAAGTGCTAGAATAGTTTCAAAACACCGTTCGGAAGTTTGATTAGCCGAGTTATGCTACAAGGTGATATAAATTCGCCCGCAACCTTTTTCCGAATTCTGGAAAACCTCCTGAGTCAATACATCCACCACCTTGTTTGGGTCTACATTGATGATATCCTCATTTTCACGAACACTAAAATAGAACACGCCTACCATATAGGTTTGGTATGTACCAAACTTGGGGAAGCTAAATTCTATGCTAGCAGAAACAAATCAATCCTCTTTGCCGATAAACTCGATATCCTAAGACATGTTATAAATGATGAAGGAATACATGCAGCCCCTGGAAAAACATCCTGTTTGACGGAATGGATGACACCCCAGAATCAAAAAGAACTCATGCGATTCCTAGGAGTATTCAACTATATTTCCCAATTTCTACCATACCACGCCACTGTGACAGCGTCGCTCACAGACCTTAACGGCAATGCAGAATTTGTCTGGACCCACACTCATGACCAAGTGTTTACTAATATCAAGGAGTTGATTAAAAACCCCAATGTTATACAACCTATCCACTATAGTAAACCAGAACCGAGATGGCTAATTACTGATGCATCAGATGTTGGAGTTGGAGCATGGGTTGGACAAGGGGCCTCCGATAAAATGGCAAGACCAGCGGCATTACACAGCAGGAAGTTCACCAATTCACAGATGAACTATGGAACAAGAGACAAGGAAGCCCTTGCTGTGATTAGTGCTCTCACCGCTTTCAATCACATCCTGATGGACAATAACTTCACTATTGTTACCGACCACCAACCTCTTACTAATGTTAAGACAGAAAGAGTACCTGGAAGGAGAAGAACAAGATGGATAGGCAAAATTAGCAAATACAACGCAAAAATCATCTATACCCTTGGAAGAACGAACTATTTAGCTGATGCTCTCTCCCGCCTATATGAGAATCAAGACCTCACAGATGCTCCTCTTGTTCATGACCACACAAGACAAGGTGAAGACAGCCCTGACGACACCTCCGATGAACAAGAACCATGAATAGCTACCGCCAGCTCTGCCACTCCCTCCAATCCTTTCTCTTACACCATGTACCGCGCTGCCAGAACGGAACGAGGAAAGAACGTTGATGAAGAATGGCAAGACAATTGCACGCTCCGGAGCACCCCTCCACACGAGCTTGAACAAAACAGACTCCGCTGGTCCCACTGTTATAATGACACCTGCCCTTTTCACCAGACTGAGATTAAGTTCTGCAACAGATCCCAGCGACCGTACTATATCCCTACTGATGATTCCAAAAAAACCAGCTTGGACACCGCAGAAGTAGCAGAAGAGATGACCGGTGAAGATGAATCGACCCATCCCCCTCATACCCTTATTCTGATTGAAACACGATACCAAGGTCTTGAAGAACTCGAACAAGCAGCAGCCTACGTGGATACAATATCCTATTTACACCCACCACAGTCAGCCCCGCCATCCTCCCCTCCCATAATCGATTCCCGACCACTATATGGTGGACCCTTACGAGTATACAACAATGAAAGCATTGTCTCGGTCATACCCCCTACTATTCCCGAGTATCGCCGACAACTCTATGAAACCTTGGAGGAGGAGGATGCCCCTAGCGAACCAAGAAGAGTATCCCTGATTGATGATGAACCAGATGTTAGATCAACCACAGAAGAATTAACCTCATCTTTCCGAACCCAAAAGATAGCAGGATATCGCCATGATCCCATTTACTTCCAAGCCATGCATAGCTCCAGGCACAGAGACCTCGCCCTCTACAACACATCCAATGGAATGGTCTATACCAGCACCCATTATGGTGAACATTGCCTATACATCCCAAAAGACCATCTGTTCAATGGAATAACTATTAGAGAATATGTCATCTCCGAAATTCACAACATAGGACACCACAGTTCGGACCGCAACCTTCAATATGCCTCAGAATATGTTTACAGGCCTGAGATGAGCAAGGATTTCCGTGATTTCGTCAAACAATGTGAACCTTACCAGGCAAATAAAGAGCGAACACAACTACCATGAGGGAAAGCACAGACCCTCCAACTACTATGTGAAATATTCGAATCCTATACCATCGACTTCGCAGGACCATTCAATAGGTCCGCAGGATATGACACCATCTTGGTAGCGGTGGATCACCTTTCTGTATATACGTGGCTCATACCGATGAAGGTTACCAACTTCTCTAAAGACACCTGGAATAACCTCCAAAGACACCTATTTACCCCACATGGGTACCCCTTATCTATTGTCAGTGATGCTGGTTCCCGATTTACCGCCAGATGCTGGAAGCAAACCTTGACCTCTCGCGAAATAAGCCATATTATGGCTGCCCCTGGACACCGTGAGACTAATGGCCAAGCAGAACGAAAAATCCGCGAGGTTGAGACAGGAATTAGGAACATGGTCAATGAACGACAAACCAACTGGGAACCAGCCCTAGTTGAACTGGCCGCATATATCAATGCCGGACTTTCAGACACCTTGGGAATGTCACCATACAAGGCACTCTTTGGCCGCCAATACCCCCTCCTACCTACAACACTATTTAAGAACTCTTCAGTCCCTGCCTCCGACGATCATCTAAACCGCCAGCAAGCAATTCGGAATGATGCCTTCCAGGCTGGTAAAGCTGCGCGATTCCTAAGCACCACTACTGCTCAGAAGCGACGACGCAAACATGTCCCTATTCTACCAGGTGTTGTGCTTAGGGTACATGGAAACCTGTTCATAACTAAGGTTAGACGCAGCAAAAAACTGCAACCCAGATGGCGAGGGCCTTTCAAAGTCATATCCTTTGCCGAGCATACGGAGAACTATACTGTTCCGATAGATGGACGCATGTACCATCGTAATACTGCACTTTTCCACGCCTCTGGTGTCAAACGATTCCACCCAAATGACGACTCCAAGTTCCCTGGAAGAACCCACTCTCGACCCGCACCTATTATCAATGAAAAGAAAGATGAATGGGAAGTTGATGAAATCTGAGACCACCGCCTTTGGCTTGGAAATGATCAGTTCCTAGTAAAATGGAAACGATATCCGACGAGTGAGAACAGCTGGAAACCACTAGAAGGACTAGAGTACGCTATGGATATAGTAAACGAATGGTGGAAAAACAACATGCTAAATGAATCCCTCCCCCCAACTGTAACTGGTACGGGTACTTAGTTATTGGTTTTGTTTTATGTTTTGTTTTAAGTATCGCTTTGATACTTGGTTTTGCTTTATGTTTTGTTTTAAGTATCACTTTAATACTTGGTTTGTTTTAAGTATCGTTTGATACTTGGTTTTGTTTTATGTTTTCTTGTAAGTATCGCTTTGATACTTAAGGAGTTTTACCAAAGAGTATCAATTGATACCTTTGATTAGTTTCGTTCATGCTAGACACGAACAGATTTGTGTATTTAAAGACCGCCTATTTCTATGATAGAAAAGGCAGACTTCGACAGAAAGTATTTCAATATACTTGGTTGAACGGTTACTTCTTTGTTCCCCAGTACACCCACGAAGCCTCCTTTAGTTTTCAGCTCTCGCCTCCTCTCTGCAAGAGCAGGCCACCTGCCAACTATCATATGTATTACCGATAACGTGATTAGCACCTTGCGAACACCTTACATTTTTTTAACCTCAGCAAGTGGTTAAAAACCTGTCCTCAGAGTTAGGCCTGATCCACCTATCGATATCTACCTCAGAACGCTAGTGGAGAGAAGCGGCAGAATCACAGCAGATTCGGCTTCATCTCAAAGCCTAGATAGCATCTTTGACGACCAGGAGTGTGAAGCAAATCCCACGACAAGGCTTTACAAGATAGAAACAACCCCGGCGCGCAGCTAAAGAGCCGGGCGATCCTGCAAACATGCAAGATTCACAACCTCCAGGAGAATTCCCTTCGACCCCAGCAGAGAAGCCTTGCTTGGAACCTGCAAACGACCCCGAATCTAGTAGCGAATCAGATACGGCTAGCACAGGAGGAGGGCCTTCTGGAGGAGGGAAATCTCAGGCAAGGCCTGAAGAAGAGGAGGTACCCGCAGCATTTGAACTCCCTAAGTTTAAACTCCACCTCTCAGCGAAGTTCACAGGAGAAGGAAAGGACCTCAAACCTGAAGCCTTTGACTGATGGGCAACAGAACTCTCACACTTCCTACTCTTACGAGCAGAAGATGTGGCAGATCCTACAACCGGACTTATCATTGGATCAGTCTGTAAAGGAAAGGCAACCGACGCATACCACCAATGCTATAAGGATTTCGGCGGGAATGTAAGATTAAGAGGAACTACAGTTCTCGATTACCTGAAAGGACGATTCCAATCCTGTATAACCAACGACCTCCTATACAACAAATTCAACCAGCTCCAGCAAGTTAACGGAATACATGTTAAGCAAATCACCGATGTGGCTACGGACCTAATGATGTATAAGGACCAGATGGAGAGAGTAAGTATCTCCAAATACATCCTGAAGCGACGGTTCTACAACACTATGCACCACACCTTCCGGCGAGATGTAGAACCACTCGAGGAAGACGGCGATGATATTGGAGTAATAATTGCAAGAGTAGAACGAAAGGACGCCATTTTCCATGAGACCAAGGGCTACAAAACACAGACATCCTCTAGTAGGAACAGCCAGCCACGACACAAAGCCCCCTGCAACTCTGAAGACGATACCCCACGGGCTTTCAAGAAGAAAAAAAAATCCTCCAAAGAATTGAGAGGGCAAAAAGGAGAATGTTTTGAATGTGGAAAAACAGGACACATGGCAAAGAACTGTCCTACGAAGAATGGAAAAGGAAAGGCAATTAAGCAAGAGGCATTGGCCAACAATAGTGAAAGCGATAACGCCGAATCCAGTCAATATGAAGAGATCCATATCGGATATATCGATGTGGAATTCAACAGTGTTCGACATCCGGCTACATTCAAAGCACACACCGCTCTGGAAGGTACTATCCTGATCAAGGGCAAAAGGGCTCGAGTCCTTTTCGACACTGGCACAATCAGAAGAGATATGATCAGTAATGCCTTTGTCTCTGTCCATGGACTCCCAACCCAAGATCTAAACCAACCCATACCAGTCAATATGGCTGTAAAAGGATCACGATCCAGAAGCCATAAAACATGTTCTGCGACTATTCGACTTGGTTCTGTTATACTACCCCCCCATGAAATGCTGCTTGGAAACCTAGCCAAAGACGATGCCCTAATAGGCATGCCACTCCTGAACCGCCACAAAGCTATAATCAGGTGTGGGGAATCAACTATCGATTTCCCAGATCAGAAGGTCAGAGTCTCAGGCAAGCCAACAAGCGGAGAGTACGGTGCCGCAGTCTGTGAAGCAACTACCCAAAAAGTATTAGATGAATACTCTGATGTTTTCCCTGATCAAATACCCGGAGAACTGCCGCCTATGAGAGAGGTGAACCACCACATCCCCCTCCGAGACCCCTCCACTCTCAAGAACCAACCCACCTACTCTATTCCTGACGCATACAAAAGCCCACTTTGTGATTGGATCAACTAACAACAAAGAAGAGGAGTCATCTACGGGGCAGAAGCCCCAGGTGCCGCTCCTATGTTTGTTCAACCCAAAGCAGATGGCAAAAGAATCCGCCCCTTGGTTGATCTCAAACTACGGAAAAAAAACACGGTTATGAACAGCTCCGCTATACCAAACCAAACCGAGATCCTAAATGCAGTTAGACGGGGTAGATTCCGAAGCAAGATTGACCTAAGCGATGCCAACTTCCAAACAAGGTTAGACCCAGAAAGCGAATGCTACAACAGTTTCCAAACACCCTTCCGAAGTTTCATTAGCCCATTCATGTTAAAAGGTGATATGAATGCGCCTGCCACCTTTATGCGAATTATGCAAAACCTCCTGAGTGAATACCTCCACCATTTTGTTTGGGTCTACATTGATGATATTCTCATCTTCTCGAACACCGCAACAGATCATGCCTACCATATAGGTTTGGTTTGTACCAAACTTAGGGAAGCTAAATTCTACGCTAGCAGAAACAAATTAATCCTGTTTGCCGACAAACACGATATTCTAGGACATGTTACAGATGATGAAGGAATACATGCAGGCCCAGGAAAAATAGCCTGTTTAATGGAATGGTCGACAGCCCAGAATCAAAAGGAACTCATGCGATTCCTACAACTAGTCAACTATATTGCCCAGTTCCTACCACACCATGACACTGTGACAGCGCCGCTCACCGACCTTACCGGCAATGCAGAATTTGTCTAGACCCATACTCATGACCAAGCCTTTACCAACATCAAGGAATTGATAAAAAACGCCAAAGTTATTCAACCTATCGTCTACAGCAAACCAGAACCAATATGGCTGATTACTGATGCATCGGATGTTGGAGTTGGAGCATGGGTTGGACAAGGAGCCTCACATGAAATGGCAAGACCAGCCGTTTTACACAGCAGAAAGTTCACTAATTCACAGATGAACTATGGGACAACAGACAAGGAGGCCCTTGCTGTGATTGATGCCCGCGCCACCTTCAACCACATCCTCATGGGCAATACCTTCACTATTGTTACCGACCACCAACCTCTCACTAATCTCAAAACAGAGAGGATACCTGGCAGAAGAAGAACAAGATGGATAGGTGAAATCAGCAAATACGATGCAAAAATTATCTACACCCCTGGAACAACGAACTATTTAGCTCATGCTCTCTCCCGCATATAGGAGAATCAAGATCTCGCAAACCCTCCCCTTGTTCACGACCATACAAGACAAAGCGAGGACAGCCCTGATGACACCTCTTATGAACAAGAACCATCGATGGCTGCCGCCAGCTCTGCCACTCCCTCCACTCCTTTCTCTTACACCATGTACAGTGCTGCCGGAACAGAACGAGGAAAGGACGTTGATGAAGAATGGAAAGACAATTGCACGCTCTGCAGCACACCTCCTCACGAACTTGAACAAAGCAGACTCCACTGGTCCCACTGTTATCATGACACCATGCCCTTTATCACCAGACTGAGATCAAGTTCGGCAACAGATACCAGCGACCATACTTTATGCCTGCTGACGATTCCAAATATACCAGCTTCGACACTGTGGGAGGAGCAGAAAAGATGATCAATGAAGATGAATCAACCCAACCACCTTATACCCTTAATCCTGTTCCAACACGATACCAAGGTCTTGAAGAACTCGAACAAGCAGCAGCCTACGTGGATGCAATATCTTATTTACACCCCCCACAGTCAGCCCCGCCATCCTCTCCTCCCATACTCGATTCACGACCACTATATGGTGGACACTTACGAGTGTCTAACAATGAAACCATTGTGTCGGTCATACCACCTACTATTCCCGAGCATCGACGTCAACTGAATGAAACCTTTGAGGAAGAGCAAGCCCCTCTTGAACCAACAAGAGGATCTCTAATCGAGGATGAACGAGATGTTAGATCAACCACAGAAGAATTAACCTCCTCATTCCGAAGCCAAATGATAGCAGGATATCGCCATGACTCAATTTACTTCAAAGCCATGGATAGCTCCAGGCATGGAGATCTTGCTCCCTACAACATATCAAACGGAATGGTCTATCCCAGCACCCGTTATGGTGAACATTGACTATACATACCAAAAGGCGATATGTTCAATGGAATGACTATTAGAGAATATGTCATATCCGAGATTCAAAACAAAGGACACCACAGTGCGGACCGCAACCTTCAATATGCTTCAGAATATGTTTACTGGCCTGATATGCGCAAGGATTTCCGCGATTTTGTCAAACAATGTGAACTCTACCAGGCAAACAAGGAGCGAACACAACTTCCTGAAGGGAAAGCTCGGACCCTCCAACTAGTATGTGAAATATGTGAATCCTATGCCATCGATTTGGCAGGACCATTCAACAAGTCCGCCGGATATGACACCATCCTGGTAGCTGTGGATCGTTTTTCCGGATACACCTGGTTAATACCAATTAAGGTTACCGCCTGCTCCAAAGACACCTGGAATAACCTCCAACGATACTTGTTTACCCCCCACGGGTACCCCTTATCTATTGTCAGTGATGCTGATCCCCGCTTTACCGCCAGATTCTGGAAGCAAACCTTGACCTCCCTTGGAATAAACCACATTATGGCTGCCCCATGACACCATGAGACTAATGGCCAGGCAGAACGAAAAATACGTGAGGTTAAGACCGGAATTAGAAACATGATCAATGAACGACAAACCAACTGGGAACCAGCCCTTGTCGAACTCGCTTCATATATCAATGCCGGATTTTCACATACCTTGGGGATGTCGCCATACAAGGCAGTCTTTGGCCGCCTATACCCTCTCCTGCCCACGACTCTAGTCAAGAACTCCTCAGTCCCTGCCTCCGATGACCACTTAAACCGCTATCAAGCAATTCGGAATGACGCTTTCCAAGCTGTTAAGGCTGCCCGATTCCGAAGCACCACTGCTGCTCAGAAGCGACGACGCAAACTCCTCCCTATTGGACCAGGAGATATGCTTATGGTACATGGAAACATGTTCATCACCAATGTCAGACGCAGCAAGAAACTGCAACCCTGATGGCGAGGACCTTTTAAGGTCTTATCCTTTGACGAACGTACAGAGAACTACACTGTCGAGATGGATGGACGCATGTACCGCCGCAATACTGCAGTATTCCACCCCTCTGCTCTCCAATGATTCCACCCAAATGACGATTCTAAGTTCCCTGGAAGAACCCACTCTCGACCCGAACCTATCATCATTGAGAAGAAAGATGAATGGGAAGTTGAAGAAATCCGAGACCACCGCCTTTGGCATGGAAATGATAAATTCTTAGTCAAATGGAAAGGATATCCAACGAGCAAAAACAGTTGGGAACCACTGGAAGGACTAGAGCACGCTATGGATATGGTGAATCAAGGGTGGAAAGACAATATGCCGAATGGATCCCTTCCCCCAACAATCAACTACATCACTATGTGTTGGACACCCACGATGCCAGAAACCGAGCGATGGCATGCAGAACTCGAAACAAGAGATGGATTTTGGGCACCATACTTTGAATCGGAATTCGAGAGTAACCATGAGGAGAATCAAGCTATGGAGCAGGCCCTCGACAACTTTATCTAGTCACCAATCATCATCCGAATACCATAACGATGTCAAACTATGTGGAGCTCAATGTGAGGCAGCGACAACAGATTGTTGGACTGTTGTTGAAGCGCGACGTTGTCCAACTTGAAGACTATTTCGAAATCCTGTGGATTGAGTACAGTCCTGATTGCGACCATGCTTGGGTTGATGTACAGCACAAATCTGGTATTCGTTACAACTGTGATTTAGATTTCTTCGAGTCTAAGTGTTTCCTTAGAGTTTCCTCTTGTCCCTGGTGTGACACTTGCGATGAAGAGTTTTTAGCGGAAACTGAAGCCTTTAGTTTCTCAGACTCCGCTTTTGATGATTATTAGGTTTTGTTTGTTTAAACAGTTGTTTTGTTTTGGGGAATGTAACCGGTACGGGTACTTGGTTATTGGTTTTGTTTTATGTTTTGTTTTAAGTATCGCTTTGATACTTGGTTTGTTTTAAGTATCGTTTGATACTTGGTTTTGTTTTGTGTTTTGTTGTAAGTATCGCTTTGATACTTAAGGATTTTTACCAAAGAGTATCAATTGATACCTTTGATTAGTTTCGTTTATGCTAGACATCAATAGATTTGTGTATTTAAAGACCGCGTATTTCTATGATCGAAAAGGCAGACTTCGACAGACAGTATTTCAATATACTTGGTTGAAGGGTTACTTCTTTGTTCCCCAGTACACCCACGAAGCCTCCTTTATTTTTCAGCTCTCGCCTCCTCTCTGGAAGAGCAGGCCACCTGCCAACTATCGTATCTATTACCGATAACGTGATTAGCACCTTGCGAACACGTTACACCAATAATCAATTATATCACCATATGCTGAACACCTACAATGCGAGAAACTGAGCGATGGCATGCAGAGCTCGAAGCTGGAGATGGATTTTGGGCACCATACTTGTTGTCGGAATTCAAAAGCAGCGATGAGGAGAATCAAGCCATGGAGCAGGCTCACGATAACTTTATCTAGTCACCAATTACCATCCAAATACCGTATCGATGTCAAACTATGTGGAGCTCAATGTGAGGCTATGACAACAGATTGTTGGACTGTTGTTGAACCGTGATGTTATCCAACTTGAAGACAATTTCGAAATCCTCTGGATAGACTACTGTCCTGATTGCGATCACCCTTATGTTGATGTACAGTGCGAATCTGGTATTCATGACTACTGTGATTTACCTTTCTTTGAGTCTAAAGGTTTCCTTAGGGTTTCTTCTTGCCCCTGGTGCGACACCTATGATGAAGAGTTTTTAGCGGAAACTGAAGCCTTTAGTTTCTCAGACTCCGCTTTTGATGATTATTAGGTTTTGTTTATTTAAACAGTTGTTTTGTTTTGGGGAATGTAACT